>NW_020539377.1:0-17955 GCF_003426905.1 Ctenocephalides felis
TCTACGTTAGTTCCTCACGAACTGGGAACGATTTTGCATAGAGGCGCTGCATGCAATACCTTTATGAATCTAGAAATCTTACTGGATCCTTTATACGCTTTTATATATAATGATGGTCCTGGCCTAGGAGAAATATCAATATATACATTTATATATCGCTTTATACGCTACTTGACATATAATTATAGTTCCGGTTTTGAAGGAATATTAATATATACATATATATAACGCTTTATACGCCGTTAGATATATAATTATGGTCCTGGCTTAGGAGAAATATCAATATATACATTTATATATCGCTTTATACGCTGTTAGATATATAATTATGGTTCAGATTTTCAAAGAATATCAACATATACATTTTATATCGCTTTATACGCCATAAGATATATAATTATGGTCCCGGTTTTGAAGGAATATCAAATATACATTTATATATGTATTTTCCAAGCAAACTGAGGCGGCAGCTAGAAAACCTTTGCGCATATGCAACCTGAAATACTCCATATATACTTATAATGTATTTAATAAAATGCACATAAAGATTATAATAAAAAAATAAAATCAAGTTATACATATATTTATTTATATAATTACAAATTATTTAAATATAATACAAAATATGATGAGAATAAACAGCCAAACCGAGTATATATATATATATATATATATATATATATATATATATATATATATATATTAACAAAGTCTAATAATCGGGCATAACATCAATAAAAAACATGAATTTCTTTCAAAAATTTATTTTAAATCCATACGTTATGCCCGATTATTAGACTTTGTTAATACATGATGCATATGTCAACATCAAATTCAGAATCATACAAAATATATATATATATATATATATATATATATATAAATATATATATGTGTGTATAATAAATGGTTAATATATATATATAATATATAATATATTATATATATATATATGTATGTCTGTATAAGTTGTCCTATACATTTAAAGTAGACCCGATGAATAACATTTTCTTATTATTATAGATCACAATAAATTGCTCAATACTATTATATATAATCCTATTTATGGCTCAATACATATTGCTATAATATACATTTTTCAAAAGTGCATTTATCTTATAAATTAGTTAGTTAAATATATTTCATTGCTTGGATGAAAATATTTCTCAATTACTTAACAAAATTTGTAAGCATGAAACTTAAAATATATATGGATCTTAAAGTTAAGTACATTATTATAAAAAATATAATAATAGTAAGTAAATCTAACAAGAATTAGTGAACAAAAAATTAACAAAAACTATATTTGGATAAATAAATATATGTTTGCATTATTGTTTTAATAATTATCAGAAAATCCAGCTTATCAAGCACTCTAATCACACTAATTTGAAGTTTGAATTTCATAAATAATAAAGTTACGATTAAATTGTATGTACAACTAACTTGGCAGAACATAGTGGCACTTTTGATGTTAATAATAATTATATATTATTTACTATAAGTTCCAATTTAATTATCAATAATGCATATGTATTGAACATCAGTTGTATAAAAATTTGTTTTTAAACAGTTTCATAAAAAGTTCTATGAAAGATTAATAACAATTTATACTTCATTAGTATAAATTTACACTCTCAATATCAAACACATATATAACTAAAACTAGTATTGAATTATTAGCACTGTCGTCTCTACTCTTCTCAAAGTTACAAAGACAATTATCTTCTTTTGTACATCATTATAATGTTGATGGTGAATTATTTCATATTCCTTATTCATCCTTTGTTGACTTTGCAAGTTGTCGATGGATTATATCAAATCAACATGTATCAATAGATGAAGTCTGTGTTGGAGATAGTCCACTGATATGTTTTGAACTGAGAAGATACTCCTCAGGATTGTCTATTGGAAACAGGAAACCTGGACAAGCACGTTGCTCTGTATTCTTGGAGCCTTCTATAATAAAAGAAAACGAGTTTAAGTAAAAAATAATAAATTGTAGTATTACAATTAATAGTAATTCAATAATGAACCATATCATTATATGAAATATAAACTATGATGATTATTAATAATCAAAAATTTAAATTTAATCAAAAGCAACTATTAATATTATATTGAATGGAAAAACAACTACTGAGTTGTTTTCCAACATGCCCCTTTAGTATACAATGTCCCTTTACTGCCGACTATTGTAAATTCCTCAAATTTATTAAATGTCTTTAACTAGACAGTTGTAAATGAAAAAGATAATAAAAAACAACTATGTACTTTTGAGATGCATGTAAGCTTGAGTGTTTAGAATCAAATAATCATCTTCTTCTAATAGTAAGTCAAACTTTCGGATTCCTACTTGTGCTGCATTTCATTTCGTGTCGACTTCATCAGTGGTTTCTCATTTCAAAGGATCTCTGCAACACCTTTTATGTCCCAATCAGCCACAACTGAAATTAAAAAATTTATTAGTAACTTTCATAAAATATTATTAATAAATCTTAATATTCAAACATCATGATATTCTTAATTACAGATTTTTTGTTTTATTCTTATGCATGTTTATCATCTGTATTTTCATTAGTTTTAATTTAAGTATGTTTATCAATCAAAAATAAATATATACCTATGAGATCCTTGTAAGCTTGAGTGTTGGGATCAAATAATCATCTTCTTCTAATAGTAAGTCAAACTTTCGGATTCCTACTTGTGCTGCATTTCATTTCGTGTCGACTTCATCAGTGGTTTCTCATTTCAAAGGATCTCTGCAACACCTTTATGTCCAAATCAGCCACAACTGGGAATTGAAAAATTTATTAGTAACTTTCATAAAATAATAATAATAAAACTTAATATTCAATCATTAACACATTAACAGATTTTTTATTTTATTTTAATGTATGTTTATTATCTGTCTTTTGATTAGTTTTAATTTAAGCCTGTTTATCATCTGTAATTTTGTTGTTTCATGTATTTCAAGGTCTGTAATCCTATGTCAAGATTGTTTATTTTGTTTGATAAATGTTTATTTTGTTTGATAAATTTAAGAAATAAAAAATTGTAGGAGTAGAATATTAAATGTATATATATATATATATATATATATATATATATATATAACAAATGTATTCTAAGTGGATAGATAGATATTAATTTAAAAATATGAACAAACAACTCTCTTTTTTGCACTAATTTATTAAATAATAATTTTACAAACCTTTCGAAGCTAGGTTTGTCTCATCATCAGTGTGTTATAATTTAAAATCTAAAATATGGAAACCTAAATTAGCATTATGTGTTATCCGTTACAAGTCATTCAATATACTATAATGAACAACTTGTAACGGATAACACATAATGCTAATATAGGTTTTCATTTATTTTAGAATTTAAACTATAACACACTGATTTAACTATAATGAACAACTTGTAACGAATACCACATAATGCTAATTTAGGTTTCCATATTTTAAGTTTTAAATTATAACACACACACATAAGACAAACCTAGTCTCAAAACGTTTGTAAAATTATTATTAATAAATTAGTGCAAAAAGAGTGTTTTTTGTTCATATTTCTAATTAATATTATATATATATATATATATAGATATATATATATAGAATATTATATATATCTAAATTAATATTATATTATATATATATATAATAATCATTATATATCTAATTAATATATATATATCTATATTTATATATATCTAAATTATATTATATATATCGTATATATATATATATATATATATATATATATAATATATATATATGCCTAAAGCTGGGTATCTCAATGGTACACCTGTTCAATAGCAAAGTCTTTGTTGCATGAACCTAGGCGAAAATATACTCTTATAAATCAATAATTAAATAAATTAATATAAGCAAATATCATTGAGTAAAAAGTAAACCTCAAAAGTAAACAGTAATTTTAAATATCACCATTTAAATATCATTATCAATGTAAGAGGGGAAAGGGCATTATTCTAAAAAGCAATTACTTGGTTAATAGACAATTCTTAGAGATCCCAAAATACAATTTCATACTTTGCCCCTCTAAAATATTATGAATTTAACTATACTATTACAGTTTTATACGTACTTTTCCAAGCGTCACCCCTTTTCGCGTTTCTCCAAATAAAGTTCCATATATCAATTACCCCATAAATAATCCCGAATTAGTCTTTCGCACGTATCCTGAAAGTAAATACAATAAACATTTCCATCCTAATTTCCGCAACGACGTCATAAAACAGAATATGCTTTACCTTTGACCCACCCCACCCATCGGGTGGATAGTGGATGGATATCGCTCGGCCTCCTCCAGAGTCTCGGGAGTCTCCATTCGAGAGACTTTGTTGCATTTCGTGCTGAAAGCGTCCATCGTACATTTCTTGCGACAGGAGTGATGGGAATGACGGGACACACTTATTAAGAATTAACCGCAGAATTTATCCCGCCGAACCGTATCAAACTTTAACCGTATCGTGTGGCTAAATGCTGCCAGAGAGGAACTAGAAAAAAGAAATATCTTTAGTAAATGCTATATATATATATATATATATATATATATTATATATAGACTATTAAATACTGTACCATAATATATCCACATTACTTGACAAATAAGAAATGTGATATTTTTAATTCTCGATCACTGGCCTTTTATATTTATGTCGTCCACAAGAAGATTCCAAGAATGCAGAGATTATCCAGATTTGCTGCCTTCAATAGATAATCCAGAGTATCTTTTCAGTTCTGAACATATCAGTGGACTATCTCCAACGCAGACTTCATCTATTGATACATATCGATTTGAAATAGTCTAATTGAGAAGCAAAATCCAAAGTAGATTTAGGCATAGATGAACGAATAAATTGAGATTGAGATCAAACAGTTTTAATAAATGGTACTTGACAAAACAATGACTTTTCTTTCCTCCCTGTTTATTATCACTATTACTATATTTTATTCTCACCTTTTATGTATTTTCAATTCCAAACTTCCGCTTCCAAGTTTTCTGGTTCTGGGAGTAAATCATCAATCATCTGCATTCTTCTTCTACCTAGTCCTTTTTGTCCTAATTTACCTACGACGTCGTCGTGTAGGAGGTAACCTTTTAGCAGAATGGACCCAAACCAGTTTTCTTTTCTTCTCAGGATTATGCTCAGTAGAGTTCTTCCTTCTTCCACCTTCCTCATATTCTTCATTTGTTATTTTATCTGTCCACTTCATCTTCTCCATTTGTATCTAGCACCACATTTAAAAGCTATCCAGGTAGTTTTTGACACCCTTCCTTATAGTCCTTGTCTCTGATCCGCTCGAGGCACCACACTATTAGCTTCTTTCGTAAGTCAAGGTCAGCTTGTTTGCCAGTAGCGTTAATTTTTTCCTAAATCCTACTTAGGCGTTTGATATCCTTGTCCTGATGTCTCTCGTACAGTATCGGTTTTTGGTCAATGATGTGGTTCCACTAAATGAAGATTAGAAAGTTAGCCAAAACGTATAGATTTCAAATATTTTTTGTAAACATTTAAATAATTAAATAATTAGTAATTGTATTAATAAAAATAAAATAATAAATAAAAAGATTTACAAAGCTCGTCTCATCAAGACATGTTTTCCATTTGGAATTTAATTAACAAGAATTCCGTTTTTTTTTAAATTAATTGTATGCACGGAAGATGAGTCAAATCAGGACCCAGGTTTGACAACAAAAAGATTTTTCTTAGCTAAAATTGTTTTAATTATTGGATGGATGCTCAAGAACTACTATCATTCTCTACCACTATTTTGAGAATATATATTTGTGATTGCATCCCTAATTGCAATTTTCACTGTACAAGTTCAAATGGTATATATATATATATATATATTATATATATATATATATATAATACAAACAAACTTACGTTTCTAGTTCTACTTCTACCCATATCCATCTTTTCCTCGTAAAACGTTCATTTACAATTCCATTTCCAAATGTTATAAAAGTTCCACAAATCAAATTTGTTTGCATGAAAAGTTCCTCTCTGCATCCCTTGAAGAATAAAAGAAATAAGCAATGTAGGTGGATGCTGGTGAATAGTTGTTCTCCAGAGGCCCCGGTAAGTAACGAGTGTATGGTATTCATAGACAGGGCTAGGAAATGATAAAAATCAATAATAGAAAGGCAGAGACCAATATTATAGGAAATATTTTTGTGACTGCAAGCTTAATTAAAGTTTTCACAATGCAAGTAGGATTTAAATCAAAATTTGGATAATATCGAAATTCCAGACTAAAAGGATCAGAATTGCCTTCATATTATCTCTTTAATAAATTTAAAAGAAATAAAGATTATACATACTATAACAAGGCTAATGCCACTTAAGTCCATAAATACCTATTATTAGAAGAGAGAAGTTACTCATCGTAGTCATTAACTTGAATAGTAACAACGAGCTCCGGGTTCTATCTCAACCTGGTACAACTCGATATCAAGCTGTATGATATCAAATTTGCAGTTTAGGTTATAGTTCCAATTATAATCTCTAGGAGAAGTCGTCTTTCGTGGGCGTTATATAAATATGTGGCTTCTCTTTTAGATAAAGATATCTAATATGTAGGTTGACCGCTGGGTTGCCTACTAGAGAAAAAAAACTAAGTTAAAATGTACAACAGAAAAACAGGTAATAATATACATAGTTTTGATAAATTTTTGAAAAATGTCAGGGAAAACATTTAAATTATTCAATTATTTGTTTCAATTATTGATTCGATAAACCTGATTGACTTAGTATATTTATTTATTTATTTATTTTACAAGCCGTTGGTATAATAATATTATGATAAGGCTCAAGTCAATATTTTGCAGATTTAATATAATTTAATTAACTATTAGCTATTTTATTACTTATTTATTTATTATTTAATTTATTTATTTTAAACCTATATATATTTAGTTAATAGAAACCTGATTAAATTAGTATATTTATTTATTTATTTATTTATTTATTTTACAAGCAGTCGGTATAATAATATTATAATAAAGCTCAAGTCAATATTTTGCAGATTTAATATAATTTAATTAACTATTAGCTAGCTTTAATAGCATTTAATTAACTATTTATTTATTATTTAATTAATTCAATATAAACTTATTTATATTTAGTTAATTTTAGTTATTTTTAAATTAGTTTGTTTGTTACAAGTATTTTTTTTAATTTATTAAGTATTTTAATAAGCTTTACAATACTTTTACAATACAATTATTTTATTCAACAAATTTTAGGTTATTTTATGATATTTTAACAAATTAAGTGTCTTATTATTATTATTATTATGATTATCATTATTATTATTATTATTAAGTATTTTTACAATATAAGTATTTTCTTTTGCAAATTTTAATGTAATTTGATGAAAGAAATATTTTGTTACACATTTTTTTAATAATAAAGAGTAGTAAAAATAGATTTAGAAATACTAAGGAGATGGTAGACCTAAAATATACTATTATAGAGACAAATCTCATATCTAAATACAACACAACTTTTAACTAAATATAAATATACACAGATATAAATCCAAATCCAAATTTGGAAAAATAACCAATATTAATATTTATTACCCTTACAATTTCGATCCATTTATCATTTATCAACCCTAAAAGTTGTCAAAAAGTATTATTCCTCCTGCAGAGGGATTTTATATTAGAGATATTGCAGAAATATGCTTCTGGGACTTTGGGAAAACAAATAGAAAAAGCGAGAGAGTCACTTTCGAATATAAAATATGATAGTACATGTCTGAATAACTAATAATAATCTAGAGCTGCACATTTATAACTGGTCATTGACACCATTAAGTTCCAACAAATTTAAAATTCTATAAATCACAAATGAGAATGAGTAACTGGTACGCTGGGTACAGAAGATTCTCAAAATTAACGGTATGGAATTAATAAAAATATTTAAATTTATAATAGTACAGTACAAACAAAATATTAGATGTATCACGAAATTCTTAATTTTTCTTCCAAATATCACAATTTGTGTTTTGAACCGTTTAGACCTAGAGGAGCTCCTAAAATTGAAGGAAAACTGAAAAATCTCTGGTAAATTTATTCGAAAATTCTCAATTAAGTCATTGCAGTCGACAAATTTTAATTTAAAAAATGTTGAAATAAACAAAGGTTTACAACCATCAATAAATAATTTAAATTTTGCATAGAAAAATAATATCAATATTAAAAAAAAAAAATTAATTTCGTACCGCAAAAAATAATCAATATTTCAATTACCAACTAGAAAGCCATATGTATCCAATACACGTTTATTAAAGTAACGAAAATTTACAATCATTAATATAAAATTTTATATAATTATCAATTAATTTTTTATTAATTAATTCCGTACCGGAACAAATGATCGAGACGCCGCCTCTGTTTTATACTGAGAGGATCGGGCACAGCTTCTTTCCAGTGTCTTTTTGTGATCAGGGGCGGACTTAGGATGCCCATCAATAAAATACGATGTAGACGGACGCCGGTGACAGCTAATATATAATAAAATATTCCAATAAATAAGAAAAAATATATTAATATCGTATAGTTCTTGTTCTACTTCATTTAGAAATAACGCGATTAAATATGTAATTATTTTCTTGAAAGCAAATTTGGAGCCAGGGAAATTTTTAGTAAAGTTTTTTTCATCCACATAATTAACAAGATTTCCAAGTTTATTTGCCTGCAAATTTGATGGAATTTTGATAAAGTTGATAGTCAAAACGGAATTCTCAAAATATAAGAGGCCAAAAAATTTTTAGGCGAGTACACCTGACTTTCTGGTAAGTCCATAGTCAATTATTTGAAAAAAAATCGCTGGCTTCAAATTGTAAAATCTACAAATTTACTGAAGGTCTATCATTAACTCGACAGTTGTAAATATAATAGAGAATGAAAAAAAAAATTTATAGCTTATTTCCTAAATTAGTATTTTGGAAACCATGGAACTAATTTATCAAAATTATAGAATTAATTGTCCTCCAAAGTTTTCCCTAAGGTTCGTTCCACGTGTGACACATGACACGTTATATGTTATATATGAAAAAGCATTTTCAAAGTAGAAAATCAATATATATTTTCTTGTATACCCATCGGATGCAGAAGTTCGGTCATTTTCATTTCTTTCTCGAATGCGGCACCGTGTTTCCTACGATCTCGAGCAAAACGTTTTCGACATAGAACTTCGTAAGGAAGTTGAAGTTTGGAAAAACTTGGTTCCCGACTGCAATCCGGTCTTTCGAATTCGCTATATAATGAACTAGGACGAAATTAATTAAATTTAGTATCTAATAAGAATATTAAAGTCTCTAGATTTTGTTTTTGAAGAATATAGGAGACTATAAAGATATCTACTTTGATCAAATTTTGACCAAGAGTTTTACAAATTGGTTCCGGATTGTAATCTGTTATTTTGAATTTGAATATATAGAACTCAGACAAAATAAATTTAATTTAATATGTAATAATAATAATAAAAGTTATTATTATTATTACATATTAAATTAAATGTTAAATTATTACATATTAAATTAAATTAAAAAGTTGCAATATAAATTGTGTCTTTGCAGAACTACATAGATTATCTACACATTTTTTGCTCAAATTTTGATCCAAAGTCAAATTTTACACATTGGTTCCCGACTGCAATCCGACCTCTCAAATTTTCCATACATCTTATCAACATAACTAGGACTAAAAAAATTAAGAAGTCACCTAATACTTTTCTCACTGCTTTTTTCAGATTCTGATCCAAACTTTGACATTTTTAAAGATTTAAAAAAATAACGAAAACTAATTTAAAAACAAAATCAGCCTGCTTAATAAATATGTATAATAATGTGTTTAATTTACATATCATGGATATTGAAATAATTAATAACATATGATACGTGGAAATAGTGTTAGTACAAGATCATTTTAAATAAGAGTGGGCAAAAAAACTAGTAACTACATATAAATATCAACAGGGTATTGAATTCTAAAGGCTAGGTTTTTTGGATATTTAATGTTTTATGTCTTTCTATAATTCTTTAGACTCTTTAAATTTTAATAAGTAAAAATCATCCTCATGATCCAAAAAAAATTTCATTACAAATCTTAGAGACAATTATTAACTCATCGAAAATTTTGAAGGATTCACTCATGATTGTCCATCATACCTAGGCTGAATTTTTACTCAATGAAAAAATATTTTTTCTGGTCACTCTTTCGTTCTATAAAGAAACGTAGTAACTACACTATTGCGATATAAAACTATATCTATAACAATTAAAAATTAGTTTATATATATGAATGTATATGTACTAGCAAACCCAGTCACTTGCTGTGGCAAATCCAGTGGATTGAAATTTCAACCTGATAAACAAAACCAAAAATCGAAGAGATGAATATCGTAGAGTGTATTTAGAGACAATAAACGAGTGATTAGAGACGAAGTTAACACACATATATATAGTTTTGTTCTGTATATTTCATACTAAAATATTGCCCAACTTTAAAACCATCTAAAACACTTAATTTTTATTAGAGTTTATATTTAAACCATAAGACGTAACATTTAATTAAATTGTTCATTTAATATCACATATGAAACTGGTCTTGTGCAAGAAAAGTCGATTGCATTTCTTATTTTTACAACTGATCGCATCACTGCCCATTCTTTCGAATGAAACGAATATGCTTTTAGTATTATTGGTTAGGAAATATACATTTAAAAAATAAATTGAAATGAATATTAAAATTTATATCTTATATATAAAAATGGAGCTCTCTTTCAAATGTCCGAATAAAACTCGAAAACGGCTGAATCGATTTGGCCAGTCTTAGTCTTGAAAAATTCGTGCCAATCCAGAGAATGTCCAAAAGGTGAGAAATTATTTCAAATCCGCGTAGAAACTTTACATTTATAATTTGAAAATTTTTGTAGAAGCGTAATTTAAATAGAACAATGGACGGTGGCAATTTCGTGAAATGTCAAACGCTTTTGACAGATGATGTTCAATTACGTTTAATAGGATGTTTTACGCGAATATTATTTATTTGTGATAAATTTGTAGTAAGTAGTTTTGTTTGTAGTTTTATTTATATACAAAAACGTTAGTAAACGGGCCCCAAGTGTTACTAGAGACTCAAAATATAAACTTTTTCGATATGTTAATATGAAAATGCATTTTTGGCATATTTTTCTCAAACACGGTGCTCTGAAAGATCTTATTTGTATAATTATATGCTCATTGGTATTTATAAAACATTTTCTAGGTTGTTATATTATTTTTTATTTATGTTATTTAAATTCAGAACCTAAATTTGGTATCGATCAAATGGACCTTTTGTCGAATAACATTTTTCCAGTTATAATTTTCCAGAATTTATCGCAGAATAGATAGTAATATATGAAGGTCCGGGGTTAAAAAAGCCAACCACCGATTTGTCAAAAATCAGTAAAGTTAAGCATTGTATAACAACAATATTTGAAAGTAGAGGAAAAAAGATTTATAGCCAGCTACAAGCTTGATTTGAAAACGGTAATCTTTACCAGTTATAATTTCCCAGAATTTATCGCAGAATAGATAGTAATATATGATGGTCCGGGGGTAAAAAGGCCAACCACCGATTTGTCAAAATCAGTAAAGTTAAGCATTGTTTAACAACATTATTTGAAAGTACAGGAAAAAAGATTTATAGCCAACTACAAGCTTGATTTGAAAACGGTAATCTTTGAAATGGGGGAGATAAACGGTAATCTTTGAGAATCCATAATAAAAGTATTTTCTTCCGTTGGTAGTTTTTAAGCATTAGTTAAAAATGTAATTAGTTTGTAAAATACCTTTAAAACTATAATAAGGCTTTAAATCTTTTTGCCACCTGCCCGTTTCAAGTTTGCCGGGTATATATATATATATATATATATATATATATATATATATTATGTTAAATGTTAAATATGAACAATACAACACTCCGGATTTTAACACACACTTTATACGGTTATAGAACATATAGGAGTTCTGATGCTGTTCAAACAATAAAAAAAATTATCCGGAATTCGGATTATCCGGACTTTCGATTATCCGGAATTCGGACTATCCGGAATTCGGACTATCCGGAATTCGGACTATCCGGAATTCGGACTATCCGGAATTCGGACTATCCGGAATTCGGACTATCCGGAATTCGGACTATCCGGAATTCGGACTATCCGGAATTCGGACTATCCGGAATTCGGACTATCCGGAATTCGGACTATCCGGAATTCGGACTATCCGGAATTCGGACTATCCGGAATTCGGATATCCGGAATTCGGACTATCCGGAATTCGGACTATCCGGAATTCGGATTATCCGGAATTCGGATTATCCGGAATTCGGATTATCCAGAATTCCGATTATCCGGAATTCGGATTATCCGGAATTCGGATTATCCGGAATTCGGATTATCCGGAATTCGGATTATCCGGAATTCCGATTATCCGGAATTCCGATTATCCGGAATTCCGATTATCCGGAATTCGGATTATCCGGAATTCGGATTATCCGGAATTCGGATTATCCGGAATTCCGATTATCCGGAATTCCGATTATCCGGAATTCGGATTATCCGGAATTCGGATTATCCGGAATTCGGATTATCCGGAATTCGGATTATCCGGAATTCCGATTATCCGGAATTCCGATTATCCGGAATTCCGATTATCCGGAATTCCATTATCCGGAATTCCGATTATCCGGAATTCGATTATCCGGAATTCGGATTATCCGGAATTCGGATTATCCGGAATTCCGATTATCCGGAATTCCGATTATCCGGAATTCCGATTATCCGGAATTCCGATTATCCGGAATTCGGATTATCCGGAATTCGGATTATCCGGAATTCCGATTATCCGGAATTCCGATTATCCGGAATTCGGATTATCCGGAATTCGGATTATCCGGAATTCGGATTATCCGGAATTCGGATTATCCGGAATTCGGATTATCCGGAATTCGGATTATCCGGAATTCGGATTATCCGGAATTCGGATTATCCGGAATTCGGATTATCCGGAATTCGGATTATCCGGAATTCGGATTATCCGGAATTCGGATTATCCGGAATTCGGATTATCCGGAATTCGGATTATCCGGAATTCGGATTATCCGGAATTCGGATTATCCGGAATTCGGATTATCCGGAATTCGGATTATCCGGAATTCGGATTATCCGGAATTCGGATTATCCGGAATTCGGATTATCCGGAATTCCGATTATCCGGAATTCCGATTATCCGGAATTCCGATTATCCGGAATTCCGATTATCCGGAATTCGGATTATCCGGAATTCGGATTATCCGGAATTCGGATTATCCGGAATTCGGATTATCCGGAATTCGGATTATCCGGAATTCGGATTATCCGGAATTCGGATTATCCGGAATTCGGATTATCCGGAATTCGGATTATCCGGAATTCCGATTATCCGGAATTCCGATTATCCGGAATTCGATTATCCGGAATTCGATTATCCGGAATTCCGATTATCCGGAATTCCGATTATCCGGAATTCCGATTATCCGGAATTCGGATTATCCGGAATTCGGATTATCCGGAATTCCGATTATCCGGAATTCCGATTATCCGG
Source organism: Ctenocephalides felis (assembly GCF_003426905.1). Lineage (NCBI taxonomy): Eukaryota > Metazoa > Arthropoda > Insecta > Siphonaptera > Pulicidae > Ctenocephalides > Ctenocephalides felis. The sequence goes on from NW_020539377.1 coordinate 13,677, forward strand.
AATTCCGATTATCCGGAATTCCGATTATCCGGAATTCCGATTATCCGGAATTCCGATTATCCGGAATTCGGATTATCCGGAATTCGGATTATCCGGAATTCGGATTATCCGGAATTCGGATTATCCGGAATTCGGATTATCCGGAATTCGGATTATCCGGAATTCGGATTATCCGGAATTCGGATTATCCGGAATTCGGATTATCCGGAATTCGATTATCCGGAATTCCGATTATCCGGAATTCCGATTATCCGGAATTCCGATTATCCGGAATTCGGATTATCCGGAATTCGGATTATCCGGAATTCGGATTATCCGGAATTCGGATTATCCGGAATTCGGATTATCCGGAATTCGGATTATCCGGAATTCGGATTATCCGGAATTCGGATTATCCGGAATTCGGATTATCCGGAATTCGGATTATCCGGAATTCGGATTATCCGGAATTCGGATTATCCGGAATTCGGATTATCCGGAATTCGGATTATCCGGAATTCGGATTATCCGGAATTCGGATTATCCGGAATTCCGATTATCCGGAATTCCGATTATCCGGAATTCCGATTATCCGGAATTCCGATTATCCGGAATTCCGATTATCCGGAATTCCGATTATCCGGAATTCCGATTATCCGGAATTCCGATTATCCGGAATTCGGATTATCCGGAATTCCGATTATCCGGAATTCCGATTATCCGGAATTCCGATTATCCGGAATTCCGATTATCCGGAATTCGGATTATCCGGAATTCCGATTATCCGGAATTCCGATTATCCGGAATTCCGATTATCCGGAATTCCGATTATCCGGAATTCGGATTATCCGGAATTCGGATTATCCGGAATTCGGATTATCCGGAATTCGGATTATCCGGAATTCGGATTATCCGGAATTCGGATTATCCGGAATTCGGATTATCCGGAATTCGGATTATCCGGAATTCGGATTATCCGGAATTCGGATTATCCGGAATTCGGATTATCCGGAATTCGGATTATCCGGAATTCGGATTATCCGGAATTCAGATTATCCGGAATTCGGATTATCCGGAATTCGGATTATCCGGAATTCGGATTATCCGGAATTCGGATTATCCGGAATTCGGATTATCCGGAATTCGGATTATCCGGAATTCGGATTATCCGGAATTCCGATTATCCGGAATTCCGATTATCCGGAATTCGGATTATCCGGAATTCGGATTATCCGGAATTCGGATTATCCGGAATTCGGATTATCCGGAATTCGGATTATCCGAAATTCGGATTATCCGGAATTCGGATTATCCGGAATTCGGATTAACCGGAATTTGGATTATCCGGAATTCGGATTATCCGGAATTCGGATTATCCGGAATACGAATTATCCGGAATTCGGATTATCCGGAATTCGGATTATCCGGAATTCGGATTATCCGGAATTCGGATTATCCGAAATTCGGATTATCCGGAATTCGGATTATCCGGAATTCGGATTATCCGGAATTCGGATTATCCGGAATTCGGATTATCCGGAATTCGATTATCCGGAATTCGGATTATCCGGAATTCGGATTATCCGGAATTCGGATTATCCGGAATTCCGATTATCCGGAATTTTGATTATCCGGAATTCCGATTATCCGGAATTCCGATTATCCGGAATTCCGATTATCCGGAATTCCGATTATCCGGAATTCCGATTATCCGGAATTCGGATTATCCGGAATTCGGATTATCCGGAATTCGGATTATCCGGAATTCCGATTATCCGGAATTCGGATTATCCGGAATTCGGATTATCCGGAATTCGGATTATCCGGACTTCGGATTATCCGGACTTCGGATTATCCGGACTTCGGATTATCCGGACTTCGGATTATCCGGACTTCGGATTATCCGGACTTCGGATTATCCGGACTTCGGATTATCCGGACTTCGGATTATCCGGACTTCGGATTATCCGGACTTCAGATTATCCGAACTTCGTATTATCCGGACTTCGGATTATCCGGAACCAATGGGGTTTATTGTTTTTATAATACTTCATTGTATATAGCATTCAAACAACACATCCTTATACACTTAAAGTATTAATATTTTTGATTCTCTAGAAATTGTCTAGAATATACCTTATTTAGCAAAACAACGTTTGCCGGGTCAGCTAGTAATAAATATATATTTTACATGTTTGTTTTGTTGATACTAATCAACACCGATAACTTTTATTAAAATTTAGCAACAGAATTCAAACAGAAATTAATAAAAAATGTATGTTGTTTCGTGGCATAAAGAACTTCTCATTGCATTCAAGAATTTCCAGGTATATTTCTTAGGTTATTCCATCAGAGTATTTACCATGTCCAAACGTGGTGCCAATACCAAAACAATTTAGCATTGTTAAATGTTAACGTTGTGTGTTAACGCAAATCTTAACTAAGTTAATTAAGTGATCTTTCCTCTTCAAACAATCAGCTTTCGACGTTTAGAACCCACGCAAGAAATTTCAACAATTTGATTTTCAAAGGAATGTGTTGTTAGTAATCAAGGATTGAGTTTAATTTGAATGTAACATTAATGAAACTCCATCTCTTCCTACTTCAGAAGGCGCGATTATAACTCATCACATCCGACGGGAACATTAATTAGGCGTCGACGCCGGTTTTGTGCTATTAAAATTAGATGAATTAAAGGAAGGGGTATGGTAATAAACGATTTATAAATAATTTTATAGGAATTTTGGAAAAACATAGATATGCCAATTTCCAACCATTAATGGATTTGATTGGTGACCAATATTGCACCCGTATATAAACCAATATTCAGCCACGATGCATGGGGTTTCTTCTGCGCAACCTATAAATTACTCAAGTAACTTGATATTGCAAAAGGTTTTATTTAATATAAGTATAATATTTTTTATTCAATGTAAGTTTGTTTTAGTAAAAATCTTTATTTTTTTTAAACATTCATCTACGTACATTCATCTACATACATTTAAAAAGAATTAAATTTATTAATAGAAAGTGTCCATGAGAAAAATTCCTCCTGAATAATGCAACGAGTCATTGTTACCGCATATAAGAGTGACCTTATTATTCGTTCAAAGTTATGTTATGGTAATATTAAGACTACAATTTATTATGTAAAATCTAGATTAGTCTTGTTTTCAGTGCGTGAGCTCGTACAGAACTCTCTAAATTTCTCTTGTTCGCTTTATTGTGTTAATTAACTCATATATAAAGCATTTTCAATTGTTAACTAACAGTTAGCAAACACAAACTTACTTGTATAGTAAATAATAATTTATCACACCTGAACATATTGAGGATTCAGTGAATTCAAGTTCAAGTTATGTCCAAATTAATATATATACAAATATTAATTAGAGTATCGAATTGATTAAAACTTTACATATAAGCACCTATTTCTCTGCTCAAGAATAAAATGATACATTTATCTAGTAGAGAAGCTTTTTTCAAAAACACCTGGAGACTGTCTTTTTGGATTTTATCAACAATGATTAATTTAAATGTAGATCAGTAAAATAATTTCTTCTATAAACAGTTAAATTATGAAACTATATATGTCGTCAAAAATTCCACAAATATTGGTACTCAACAAATTTTTAAATTTCGATTAGTGGCTTAATAGTGTAAGTACAAATTTGTAAATATTTTTTGTAATGTATATACGAAATATATTTTTTCTATTTATATCATAAATATTTTGTAAAATTATTAATAATAAAAAATCTCTCACACATGTCTATATTTATATCAAAGACAAAACCACCAATCATTAAAACATTTCGAGAGGAACCGCCAAAAATTTATTATTCATTTTTATAGTTCACTAGAATTATGTAAGATGCTTATTTGGCAGAACGCATATATTTTACATGTATACATACGTATTATAAATTATTTATTGATGTAAATATCGCCTCGCCTTTAAGGACAGAGGTTTGAAACCTTTGGAATACTCCAAAATAAAAAATATAATGGATACAAAAATATAAAATTATATTAATGTTTTAAGACTTTGAGATAGGAAATAAAATAGCTTAATAAGTGTAAGTAAAATTGTAAAACTAGTAAGATTTCCATTTAATACTACAGTTAACAATGTTTTGAAATATATATCAGTGTAAATTTTATTTTTGTAATGGGTTCCAATATAAAATATTATTCGATTTTACTTGAAACTATAGGGTCAAGAGTCAGGAGAGTCATTACGGAGCTGGACAGTAAAAATACATCACAGCAACTTGAGAAAAATTGCTAAAATATTGAA
>NW_020539378.1:0-16841 GCF_003426905.1 Ctenocephalides felis
ATGCAAAAAAAAAAAAATAAATAAATAAATAAATAAACGATTCTATATTCACTTATCTCCTTATGATTAAAATTTTTCAAATTAATATTAGATCACTATATTCAAAGAAGTTGCAATTGGAAGCCTATATGAAGCCAATCAAATTGATATTGTAATTTTAATTTATCTGAAACATGGATGAAAAAGGAATATAAATATGATATATCCGGATACTCTTTAATACATACCAATAGAGACGATGGATTCGGAGGTGTAGCTTTATATATTTGCCATAGACTACGTTCCGAAACTATAAATACCGAGATATACAGCAACACAAAACTTCAATTTGTGGGGCCAAAATCATAGTCAATAATAGTACTGTGTTTATATTTTTTGCGATTTATTGTGCTCCAGGACACAGGACAATCTTACTTATTGGACTTCTTTATTTGGAAACATATCGCCGCCTTTTTTAATTGCAGGTGATTTCAATGTGCATCATACGAGTTTTGGCAGCATTCATAATAATCATGACGGAATAATTTTAAGCGAAGCCATTAACTCAGAGGGGTTATGTGTTCTGAATGACGGATCGCCTACGTTATTGAGAAGACATGACAGAAATCCTTCTGCGATAGATTTATCTATATGCATCCATCTGTGATGCTCAGTGCGGAATGGCACGTCACAGATGAAACTTTGGGATCGGACCACCTTGGTATATCAATTCGGATTGGAGTGAGTAGGGTTAATATGAATAACAATACTATTAGAAACAGGCATATTTGGAAAATTAAGAAGCTGACTGGAAGAAATACGAGCAAGTAACAGATAAGCTATTGTCAGAATTGATATTTGATAAAGATCCATCGGCTACGTACGGTAAGTTTGTTAAATGCATAAATCAGGCGGCTTTGTTAGCAATTCCCATGTCAAGACCTTACTTCGGTAAAAAAGATAGATTTCTGTCAACGCCTTGGGGGATGAAGAGTGTGAGAAATTCAATAAGATGAAGCTAGAAGCTATTAGAAAATACAAAAGGTCTCCAGTTTTGGCTAATTACATCGAATATAAAAGAATTTTAGCGAAAATGTCGTATAACGTTCAAAAAGAAAAAACGGGACAAGTGGATTGAATTTTGTAATTCTTTTACAAGATCAACTTCATCTAAATACATTTGGATAAAGTAAAAGCCTTGAAAAATAGAGTAGTGCAAGAAATCCTTTTCCTATAGATGAATCAGATAAGTTCCTTAACAATATTACCCCGGCCTCAGCAACAAATGAAGTAATTATTCCAAGTGCACAAGAAATGGATGTACTGGAAGTCCTTTCGCATGCAGGAGCTTCTTTTGGCACTAAAAACAAATTCGAACACTACACCGGGTGCGGACAATATTCACTATCCAATGTTGAATAAATTATCCAGTTTTGGCAAGAATATGTTACTACGGGTTCTTAACGAAGTTTGGACCACCGAAACAGCTATTCATGAGTGGAAAAATATAATTACAATTCCAATTCTTAAACCAGGCAAAGATCCTTCAAGAGCAGAATCATATCGTCCTATATCGTTGTCTTCATGTATAGCGAAACACATTCGAACGACTGATCAAAAGAAGATTGGAATGGTGGGCGGAAAGCAACAGGATATTTTCTAGTTGCATGCTAGGTTTCCGTAATAATCGGGGCACGATTGACGTTATCACATCCTTGGTATATGAAATCAAAATTAATTTAGCAAAAAATAATCTCCTGATTGCTGCAAAACTGGACTTAGTTAATGCTTATAACTGCGTTCAAATACCTATATTAATGAAGATTCTGTCTGATATCAAGATGCCAAGAAGATTTATTCTTCATATACACCACCTCATATCAGACCGCAGAATCAATCTCAGGTGTAACAATTTACAATTCGGACCACGTAAAATGAAAGAAGGACTACCTCAAGGATCCGTTCTTAGTCCGCTATTATTCAATCTATATACCTGCAAGTTACAATCCGCGCTAGATCTGGAAGTCAAAATTATGCAGTACGCGGATGATATTATACTTCTACATAAGGCTAATACTTTGCATGAGGCTATTGATAAAATGAATATAACAATGCAGCTCTTCCATAATTGGTGTATATCGTTAGGGTTTTTAATGTCAGAAAATAAAAGTACAATAAGCCTCTTTACAAGACATAGGAAGTCTATAAATCCAGACTATATCAGCATAAACAATAATGTGCTGAAGGTTGAACCTACAATTAGATGTCTCGGGCTACTTATTGATGACAAATTAAAGTGGAAACCACACATCGATTATCTGGTTTATAAATGTGAAGAAGCACTGAATATTCTCAGGTTTCTTAATCACATTAATTATGGTGCTGATATCAAGATTTCTCTTAAATATATCACAATCAATTAATATTATCTAAGTTGGATTACGGTAGTTTCATATATGGCGACATCCAAAAGTGTACTTAAACTAGACACAATCCAAAACAAAGCTTTGAGGTCTTGTTTGGGGGTCATGCGTTCCACTCCTATCAATGCATTACATGTTGAAGCTAACATATATCCTTTACACTTGAGGAGGAGATTGTTGGCTTCAAACTTCATCATAGATAGATTGAAATTTAATAACGTAGTATTAAAGAATGTGAATCAGATCAAATAACTCAACAGCCAGCCCATACTGGAGAAATAGGAAGAGGCCTATTCTAGTAACTGCGTATAGTGAAGTGGTTGAAAAATGTAATCTCTTACAAACTTGGGCAGCAACCTCAAGATTTCATTTCAAGTACAATGTTACTTCTTCTAATCTGAAAAATATAATTCAAATCGATTTCGCAATGTGCACTATAGTGGAGATACCAATAAATGTAGGATGGAGATCGAAGAAAGTATACAGGAAACATTTGAAGACTATGATATATTTTACACAGATGGTTCGAAGAATTCAGATGGTGTCGGTGCGTGTTTTTACCATCAGGGGACAAATTCCTTAACAAAATATAGATTAGATAAAGATGCGTCAATATATACAGCGGAAATGTACGCTATTAATAGGTGCGTAAGTATATTGATGAACATAATGTGAAGAAATCGGTCATAATCAGCGATAGCAGGTCTGCTCTTGAGGGCATGTTGTCGTTGGGAAAGGACCCGTCATTATTAACGATAGACACATTAAATGACATACATGCGATATTATTAAAAAAATGGGAGTTACGCATTATATGGGTAAGAAGCCATATTGGGATAGCTGGCAATGAAGCGGCGGATAACGGCGCCAAAGATGCTATAAATACGGGACTGTTGTTGCGGATGGAATATCATATAGTGACATAAAAAGATGTAACAGAGCAAACATTCGGAATATTTGGCAATTGGATTTCCAGTCATCGATAAGAATTAAGGAAGTTTTTATGGTATGATACAAGGAAAAATTCCAGCCAAACCATGGTATGACGGATTCACGGAGTGTCGGCCTTTTTATGCTACACTATGTAGATTAAGACTAAATCATTCATACGCTCCGTTCCACCTAAGCAGAATTGGGATCAATATCGATCCTAGTTGCTACTGCTTGGGTGAAGCGACTAGGGCGGATGCAGAACACATCATTATGGAGTGTAAACGTTGGGAAAGGGCAGGCAAAAACTATGGGAAGAAATTATTAAACATAAAATCTGCCTTCCAATTAATTTTATAACAATGTTACAGATGTAAGACTATATGGTGCTCTGTATACTTATATAAAATCTAATAATATAAAATTATAAATAAAATATACATAAATACATACATATAAAATTACAAATGAAATATACATAAGTCAGTGATATATATGTAAGACAAGACTAAGATATAGTGTAGATATGATATGATATAGTAAATGTTTAAATAAGTTTAACTCATGTATATGGCTAATATACTAGTTTATAAAGCCAATAAATCATAAATAAAAAAAAAAAAAAAAAAACTAAAATTTTAAAATACATTTTAATGATACATCAGTAAAGGATGCCAAAAATGTAATAAAAAATAATTTTTTGTGTTGAAGCGATATAAAAATTTGTTACAATCATACAGGAGAGGAGGGCAATGAAGTATTATATTTATATTAAATAAATATATTCTAAATTAAACTTATAAGCAAACCTATATTTAAATAAAACCAGATTTTTAATTTATTAAATTGAAAACTTTTTTATAAATTTTTAATTTATTATAATTAGTAATTATTTACAAAAAAACTATAATATATATATATATTATATATAATATTATATAATATAATAATAACCTATGAATAAGTATGTTAGTACAATGTTAATAATAAATGATTGCATCTTAAATACAAAATCGAGTAATTTTACTATTCTTGTAGGAATAGTAATTATTTTATTTATTTAACACATAGAATGGTTAGATCAAGTATTAATACAACATATTATAAAAAAGAGATATAAAATAAAATAAATTAACAACTTTGTTATAATTTTGCAATAATGTTATATTTTATAATCGTTTGTTTGCTTTGTTATGAACTCATATACTAATAAAAACAAAACAAACATCTGCAGAAAAAGTTCAAATCAAACGATAATTAAAAGTATGAGACATAAAAATCCATTTAGAAAATCTAACAACTACTTGATTTTTGTATGTAATCATCATTGAAATAAATATTTATACTTTCTATTTTTTTCAAAGTCTTTGCTTTTGTTTTTCTGAAGAGTAAGTCCTAAGATCAAAGCCGGTGTAAGAGTCAACAAGTTTCTTTCCATGCAAAGAAAATATTATCTGGAGCTTGTACCTTCCATTTGGCAAAAGATATGAAGGTAGTTTTGTTTCATCAATATGTAACTCTGCATAATAGTTATCCTATAATATGAATTAACATTACACTAAAATAATTTGTATTTTTATACATCATGAACAAACTAATTGTCTATCACCAATAAATAAAAAATCAAATACATAGTTACCTTAAGTATGGGACAGCTCTTTGGTAGTTTATGTCCATCCGCAAATAATAGATTTATAATGTGTTCCTTTAATTTTTTGAAAAAAGTGTCTGCAAAACCCACCTGCTGGCTAACAGCCTTTGGGTTTATCATGGTACAATAATCTATTGTCATACAAGGAAGAAATTCTTTAAATTGGTTACTTGCCTGTTGGTAAAACTGCACTGTTATCTGTAAAAATAGAAAATCAATAATTAATTTTTCAAATTAGAATTTTATTTCTAATCTTATTCTTGATTTTCTAAATTCATTATTCAAACATCTTTAAATTGGTTTATTTGAAAAATATAGTATTTAGAATTTTTCAATATGAATTAATCTTCTAATACCAAATTTTATATGGCGCAAAATTTTAGATGCCATTTGCACTTCCAATTTTTATTCAAACATAAGTAGTGAAATTTGAATAAGCATTCAAAACATTGCATTTGAGGTGAAAATGTTTAATTCTTTCAAAAAATATATTATTTTTTGGGTGTACAGAACCAACTATTGATATATTTCGTGTCACTTGCAGATTTAAAATTTCATGTAGAATGATATGAACATTAAATAGAGTCTAATGAATAAAAGATAAAAATGATAAATTATTTACATTGAAATTTTCCACTACTCTAATTGTTGTAAGATTTAAAAGTACAGCTGAGTAAGTTCGATTTCTTCTCTTTATTTCGTACACATAGTCATCTGAAATATATCCCTTCTCAAGATGAACAAGTTCTGCAGATCTTAAGGTGACTCTGTAATTTGTCTGAAATAAAACAATATAAATATGTTATATTTAACCAAATCCTAAAACATTTTTGCATTTATTACATACCCAACTTTGCACCTCCTTCTGATAAAAAATTAAAAATAAAACCAAAACTTTAAACCACATTCTAATGGAAGGTATGTAGAGGCAAACAAACAAGTAATAAAAAATAATTATTGTATGCAAGTAATATAAGAATTCGCTGCAATTATACAGGAGAGGAGGGCAATCGCTATGAATTGAAACATATTACTTTTATAAATTCCGATACATATAAATAAAACTGATATGCCTGTTTATAATATTAAAATAGCTGTTTTTAATATGTGCATACGAATACAAATAGGGTTCATAAACCAATTAATGAACGAAATTTTGCTTCTTTGTTCTTTTTTGTTTTTTTTTGCATTTCATCTTATCTTAATTTAATATATTTTAATGATCTCATATATATATATATATATATATATATATATATACATAGATATATACATATATATTTACTTATTCTTATTTCACACATCTTATATTTAAATTAATTCAAACTATTACAATAAATGACGATCAGGAACACCTGATGTGGCGGCTATCTTAGGTATATATTTATCTTGAAAAAAAATCACCCAGTTTTCCCATTTTGTTATATTTTATGTAAAAGTACCTATTCATATTAAACATAGATAAAATCTGTTAATGTGTCATTGATGACTTCTGCTCATGGAACCGTAAAATTGATCAGGTGCAATAAGTAGTTTCTGTGCATAATCAGCATTTAAATTTAATAGTCATGATTTTTAAAACTGTGGAATATCTTGCTTTTATATAATCAAACTTTTTGCTTGGTGTAGATTGAAGAAAATAAATAGAATTTCACATATTTTTAATGTTTCTATATCAATGCCAAATCATAACTAATGTCTTCACACAATTCACAAGTAGGCTAGTATACTTAGTTCCACTAGAATTGAAATACGAGATGATGTTTTTTACAAACAAATTTTTTTTATCATTTAAAATAAGCGATTATACATATATATATATATATATATTTATATATACATATATTATTTTAATTTATTTTATATTAAGTATATTAATTTTGATGTGAAATTTGTGAGCCGAAGTTCTTCAGAAAAATATATCAAATGAAAATGGAAAATTTTATTTAATCTTCATTATGATCATAAGTTTCGACATATTATTTTATTTTGAAATATTATCATGTTAATATGACAACAAATTGAAAAAAAATCAAAATACAAAATAACTAACTAAATCAATGGTATGTATAAAACTGATTAAAATCAATATGAAAACATGTAACATTGTGACAAGACTTACAAAGTTACTCAAAATGAATGTATATATTATTAAGAATGACAATCATCTTCATTAAATATTTTTATCATTGAATGAATGCTGAAAATCATTTCATCGTCTGAAAATTCTCATAATTTATATATATATATATATATATATTATATATATATATATATATATATATATTTATATATATATATTATGATGTGTTTGCGTACTCAAAAAACTTTATAAATTAAAATGTTCTTGCTTTATTCCTTATTAAATCTTTGCATACAAATTTAACTTAATAATTGATGTATACGAAATCTAAAACATATTATTTTTTTGTCAAAAACTGTAACTGTAAGTTTGAGAAGCATCCGCCCATTTCAGTTTATAGAAGATAGAACTTAGATTGTTTCAAATATCCCGTAATTATATGAATTTTCTGATCAATATTTACTAGAATAAATATTCATATTTTCAATTTGTTCTAAAGTCTTTGCTTTTGTTTTTCTGACGAGTAAATCGTAAGATCAAAGCCAGTGTAAGTATCAGCTACTTTTTTTCCATAATGAGAAAATAATAACTGAAGCTTGTACCTGCCTGTAGGCAAAACATATGAGGGGAGGCTTCCTTCATCAACGTGTAATTCTGCATAATAATTACCCTAAATATAAAGATTATGAATTTTTATATACCATATATCATCTGGCTTCCTCAAAAGTTATTGTTAAGTACATTAAATTATCTTATTCTTCCTGTGACATTAACTATACGCATTTTTTAATTTCGAATCATAAATTAAAATTAAAAAAAAAAATCAAAAAACACTTGCAAAGTTGTCACTTTATAAACACTTTTATAGCAGGTATCAAGTTATGGTATAATGGTTTAATTTCTACTAGATAAAAATGGAATAAATTATGTTTCTGCAAAATGTATCTGGGAATACTTGAATTTCGATCAATGAATAATTGTATTGAATTTTATGAACATGCCTAATATGAATTTGTGATAATACATTCGACAGGGTTGTTTAATATATAATATACTATTAATATTTAATAATGACAATTTCATATTATTTTTTCAACCAATAGTTTCAGTCGCAATCTGACTTTCGAACAGTGCACATCGAAATAATATTCAGGTAAATATATAGTTAAATTTGAATAAAGTGAAGTGAATAGAAAACAAGAACATAACACAGCGCATGTAAACAAACCCGTTTTTATAGTGAGCGAGCCCCGTTCGGAACGGGGACAATTCGAAAAATGGTGCAACGTTATAATACAATTTGGGTGCAATTTGAAGAAAACAAATTGCGACCCAATGCGAAAGAAATATATCTATGGATATTTAAGAGTTTAGAACATTTAGAAAACGAAATGATCGGTTATCAAACGACGCCGAAAGGCATATATATAAAATTCAATAAATTAGAGATTTGCCAGAATTTAATAGAAAACGGTATTGACAACAATAAGATCCCAATGGCAAATAACGAATATAATAATATAAAAATAAAATATGCAGATGACAAGTTTACAAGAATTAGAGTATATAGAATTCCTTTGAAACAAATAACGAGACAATTGGGTTGCATCTATCTAAATATGGTACTGTTAAAAACATTCAGAACGAATATGTGAGTAGCCCGAAAAGGAGTATAGATGATACGAATAAGAAATTTTTAACAGGAACAAGATTAGTGGACATGATTCTGGAAAAGCCCATTCCATCTTTTATTCACATTAATGGCGATAAAGCGTTAATTACATATTATAACCAGCCGAAAACATGTGCGTATTGTTTTGAAACAACGCACATAATCAGCCAATGTGAAAAAAGAAAAAACAGTGAAAATAAGAAAAATTATACAGCGAAATAACAGGAAATAAAGATGGAGACGAAATATTATTACAAGACATAGAAATAGTACCAACAGTAAACCAAGAATCAGTACCAGTAGTTAACCCAGATATAGCAACAAACATAAATCAAAATAAAATAATAGAACAAAACGATGACGAGCCGATGAATATGGACATTATTGTAGAAAATATAAACACTGAAAATGATCCGAACTCCGCAATAATACTAGCAAGTATTATAAATGCGAATATTGATTCAGAAAAAACCAACAGAACAGAATGTAAAAAACATAAAACAATGATGGAAACACTAATGGACCAACACGAAAAAATTAGAAAAATAGTTGTTTGCGCCGCACCTGTGTAGGTTGTCGGACCTGTAAAAGGTTTGTTTTTCTACTCGGACAATACGTTTCAAATTTAGGCAATCGGGCAATTCTGACTCATAAAAAGGCCGATGCAGGCAATAGTTTTTCCATTCAAATCAATTCATTCCGCGCCTTTCATTCGTTCAGTTACTTTCAGTTCCTTACAGTGTTCGAGTTGATTTATTCCGTGGTTTTCATTCATTTTGGTTTAATTCATTCATTCAGTTACTTGCAATCAATACATTCAGTTCCTTTCAGTGTTTGTTATCAGTTCAATATTATCAGTGGATTAAATTTCTATTGTGTGTCAAGTCAACAGTTATTTTTATTTGTCAGTGTATTCGAATTTCTTTTCAACCTATCCAACCGACTACGCTGATGTTTCCAGATCCAAACAAATAGCTGCCGCGGCTTGGACTTCCAAAACAGATAACATTTTCATACAATATTAATTAGTGTTCATTTTTGTTTTTTTTCATTTATATAGAATATATTTAAGTTTTTTATTGATTACGGATTAAGAAGAACCTTATTTTTAATTTATATTTGTTTACCATTGGTTTTTGTTTTCTGAATACATTTAATTTTTTTATTTTTCCTCGAAGTATAAAATACTTCGAAAGGGGTTGAGAAATACTTCGAAAGGAGTTGAGAAACCCCCCAACATCAACATTTGGTCCTTCGAGCCGGATCCTAATTATTATTAGGATTAATTGGGTGTATACAGAAAACAAAAATATATATAATGGCGCCTAAAATCGATATTGGTGCAGAAATTGCACGTCTAACCGCCAAGAGAGAGATGTACTTTTCAATTGTGCAAGAAACGTACGATCTATCGCAACAGATTGATGTATCTTCAAATAAGACACAATTTCTTGAAAATTTATATATTACTGAAAATGCTCGTGAACAATTTATTCAATTGTGCGATGAAATAAACAAATTAAAATATTTAGATAATCCTAGTTTCATTCCGGAATATTCCGCAATAAAGGCCCTTGAAACGATGTATGCCAAAATAAAACACGCTGAGAAATTACTAGATAATAAAAATGCGCATAGTTCTTCAATTAAAGACATTGTACCCAAGCAACATTTACCGTCCATTGAAGTACCTAAATTCTCAGGTGATATTCAACAATGGCCATTATTCTATGAAACATTTAATTCACTAATTCATGAAAATACAGAGTTAGATAATGTATCAAAATTTCATTTTTTAAAAGGAGCGTTACAGGGTCCGGTTTTAAAAATATTTCATTCTATACTACCGACCGCAAATAATTATCAAATTCTTTGGGAAGCGCTCATAAAAAAATACCAAAATAAACGGTACTTAGCCACCAATTATTTCAAACAACTATTGTCATTCAAAACCATTTCATCTGGACAAATAAATTCATTCCTGGAAAAATTCGATACCGCGGTGCAAGCGCTCTCCCAATTGAATATTCCCGACGCCTATGATTTCCTTATTACGTCACTGGCATTCTCGAAACTCGATCCGTTGTTACAAGAAAAATTCGAGCATTTTTATCAAGGTGAGTTTCCCAAATACCAAGACCTCCTGCATTTTCTTCAAAAGTCACAACAGGCAAAAAATCAAGTATATGGTATGACCAACAATTTCACTAATGACAAACCCAATTACAAAAACACTAAAATTAGCCGGTCATTTTTGTTAAAAAATAAATATGATAACAAATGCTTTGTGTGTCGGGAACAACACAGAGTGTTTACTTGTTCGAAATTTCTTTCATTGAGTATACCTGATAGGCGATCCCTTATTCAAAAATTAAACTTATGCGACAATTGTTTGGGTCATAAGATAACGACTACGTGTCGATCGAATAAAACCTGTTTATTATGTAACGAACGACATCACTCGCTATTGCATACTGGTAGCAATTTTGCGAGTACGGATCAAAATAATCTTTCTAATTCCAAATCAGGTAGTACGGTTTTATGCGCATTTAATCAAAACAAAATCGCACATCATATTACCATATTGCCGACAGCAGTAGTAAAAGTTACTACTAGAAAAGAAAACATTTTATTACGTACAATTATTGATTCGGGAAGCGATAGAAATTTTGTGACATTAACTTGGTGCAAAAAGGCTGATTTACAAATTCTTCCAATATCAACCCAAGTGATCGGGTTAGGCAATTCGTCACATAAAGTTATTGGATTAGTTAATTTCACTTTGAAATCTTTAATTGATTCTTATCAGTTATCGGTCTGTGCATACGTAGTACACGAGATAGTGGGAAAGCAACCACAAATTACCATTCCGATTTCATCCATCAAAACATTTCTGAATTATCCTTTAGCGGATCCTAACTTTCATACACCCCAGGAGGTCGACGGAATTTTGGGTTGCGATGTTTTCGGCGAAATTCTTGGCACTCATCAGGTTAAAAATGATAAAGGATTACCTGTGGCCCTAGAAACCCGGTTGGGTTATCTAATATTAGGTTCCATTCCTGATTTATTTGAAAATACCGGCACTTCTACTAATTTATGTAATGTTTCAGATTCAGATTTCCATTTACAAATGAATAAATTCTTACAATTAGAAGACATTCCCGAAATAATCCTCTCTTCTAACGATGATTTATGCGAAAACCATTTTACTACAACTACTACGCGATCTCCAGATGGACGATATGTAGTAGCGCTGCCTTTTAAAAGTGAAGGCAGAAATTTATACAAATCATTTCATTTAGCCTTAAAGCGATACCACATGCTTGAAAATAAATTTTTGAAATATCCCGAATTTCATAAAAAATATGCCGCCGTTATAGAAGATTACCTGACTCAAAACCAATTATCCTTTGTCGATTATTGTCCGGTAGATCATGAAGTCGATGATTTTATTAAAATAAGAAATGGATATTATATTCCTCATTTCGCTGTCGAAAAAGAAAGTTCCTCTACGCCTTTACGCGTCGTGTTTGATGCATCTGCGAAAAATTCAGAATTCACTTCCTTGAACGAAATTTTGCATGTTGGTCCTAAATTACAAACCGACATTTGTTCAATCCTTCTAAATTTTCGTTTCGGGCCTATAGCATTAACAGCTGATATCAAACAAATGTATCGTAATATTTGGGTTCGTAAACAAGATAGAAAATATCAAAAAATCTTATGGAGACCGTTTCCCGATGCACCCATTGGCATCTATGAATTAAATACCGTAACTTTTGGTCTATCATCATCTCCCTTTCAAGCTATCAGAACCATCAAACAACTATCCCGAGACGAATGTTCCAAATATTCTCAATCTATTTCTAGAATTCTTGAGAACGATGTCTATATTGATGATGTGGTTACAAGTATCGACTCCTTGGATAGCGCTAAAACCATTTGCGAGGGTTTGCAGACTGTATTATCGTCTGGTGGTTTTGAATTAAAAAAGTGGGAATCTAATAATTCTAATCTGCGTAAACTTTTTTCTGATTCTGATGTACAAAATAAACATTTCTCTAAATCGGATTTTCAAATGGAATCTTCTACAAAGGTATTGGGATTAAAATGGGATCCCTTATCAGATAATTTTTCATTCGAAATAAAGCTTACGTGGAGAAAATGGACAAAGAGACAACTTCTTTCAGTAATAGCGCGAATCTGGGATCCTCTGGGTTTTCCTAACTCCGATAGTTGTTAAGATAAAAATATTATTGAAAAAAAATTGGACATTAAAAATCGATTGGGATGAGGAATTACCATCATTTATTATTACATCATGGTTAGCCGTATATTCCGAATTAGAGCATCTTAATAACTATCAGATTCCGCGTTATCTCGAAACATCAAAACAAAACAAATGTTCATTATTTGGTTTCGCGGATAGTTCAGAGCAAGCGTATGGAGCGGTAGTTTATATTAAATCTCTTGGCAATCCGAATTTCTTGTTGATTTCAAAATCGCGTGTAACACCGATTAAAAACCAAACATTAGCCAGGCTTGAACTTTGTGCCTGTCATTTACTGTCAAAACTTCTGAATTTTATATTAACGAATAACCAACATAGTATAGATTTTGATTCTATTTACTGTTTTTCCGATTCTATGATTGTCCTTCACTGGTTAGCAGGACCGGCTACTCGTTGGAAAACATTTGTAGCCAATAGGGTAACAAAAATACGGGATCTCATTCCTAATGCACAATGGCTTCACATTCCTTCTAATCAAAATGCAGCCGATTGTGTTTCTCGAGGTCTTCGACCTAAGGATTTTATCCAACATAAGAATTGGTTGTTTGGGCCGGATTGGTTGAATGGTCCTATATCAACTTGGCCTGCAAAAACGGTTGAACCTTCCGGAGATATTGATCAAGAAAGAAAAGCTAACGTCTAATAGTAAAGAGTGTCATACCACCGATCAATCCTTTATATGAATTAACGCAAAAATTTTCTAATTGGTGCAAACTTGTAAGAATTTTCGCTTATATATTGAAGTTTTGTAAAATTATAACAAATCGAAACCGACTTTTGACTTCAGATTTGAAACAAGCCGAGGTATTATTATTCGTTTAGTCCAAGAACATTTTCCCGAAGAATTCAAACTATTAACGAACGGAAAGTCTTGTTCGAAGAAGTTTTGCCGACTAAATGTGGTTTGGATTCTAATAATTGTTTACGCGTTAAAGGTAGATTAGGATTAACAACTAATAACAATCCACTTCTTTTGCCAAAAAAAGACCAAGTAGTAAATTGTCTCATAGATTACTACCATATTAATAATTTACATACTGGATCAAACTTAGTATTATCTTTATTGAGGCAAAAATATTGGATCTTGTCGGCTCGTGCAATAATTCGCAATCGTCTCACAAGTGTATAACTTGTTTTCGACAGAATCCGAAACCCATTTTTCCATTCATGGGCGACTTACCAGTACCGCGCATAACAGCCAGTAGAGCTTTCCTAAACGTCGGCGTTGATTATGCAGGCCCCTTCAATATCTCCATGAGTCGTCACAGAGGCGCTCGAACCTACAAGGCTTATATATGCTTGTTCATCTGTTTAGCCACTAAGGCGATACATCTCGAATTAGCTTCAGATTTAACAAGCGATACATTTTTAGATTGCTTGAAACGATTCCTAGCCCGGCGTGGTCCTATTAAATGTATTTACTCCGATTGTGGAACCAATTTTATAGGAGCCAAAAATACTCTTGATTCCTTATTCCTTCTCCTAAATTCCGAAGAGTATAAAAAGCGTTTCAATGAATTATTGGTTTTACATGACATTGAATGGAAATTTAATCCACCGTTTGCCCCACATTTTGGAGGTATATGGGAGGCGAATATTAAATCAGTGAAGACCCATTTGTTTAAAGTTATAGGGTTGCAAATTTTATCCTACGAAGAGTTTAATACAGTCCTCAATCAAATCGAAGCCTTACTGAATTCAAGACCGTTATGTTGGCTGAGCAATGATCCGTCGGACCCTCAGCCTCTTACGCCTGCGCACTTTTTAATGCAAGAGCCTCTGTCGGATTTGCCCGTTGACTATGAAAACTTGAATTTGACTAAAAGAAAACAATTGCTAGATCATATTGTCGCTTCTTACTGGAAGCGATGGAATGTGGAATATCTAACCGAGCTACAGGTCCGACAGAAATGGAATACAGTCACTAATCCTATTAAAAAGGGTGATTTGGTAGTTGTAAAACAAGAGAATGCGCGTCCGCTCCATTGGGGGTTGGGAAGAGTTGAAGAGGTTTTTCCGGGCTCCGATGGAGTGGTTCGAGTAGCATTGGTAAAAACGGGAAATACCCTAATCAAGCGGCCTGTTGTCAAACTATGCCCCCTACCTATTCAATAGTTTATATCTGAATTATTCATTTCAAAAAAAAAAAAAAACTTTTCTATCTCATGATATATTTGCTTCTATATATTTTTGCCAAATTTTCAATCTCCAGGGCGATGAGAACACCCCTCATAGTCTCTGGAAGATTCTTGTAAATGTCCAAAAAATCTAGACCCTGGCGCGAAAATAAAACTTCCGCAATCTAGATCGTGTGAATGTGGTAGGTCGTGAGAGGGGGACCCTGGCGCGAGGTCAGGCTTCCGTAACCGATCTACTCTGAATGAAAGTTTGAATTTATTTTGGCAATTCTATCCTTCCTAATCATGAGGTTCACTATGTACCAATTTCGAGTATTTTCAGAAGTATAAAGGCTAACCTTTTAGTCGGGGGAAAATGTTTGCGCCGCACCTGTGTAGGTTGTCGGACCTGTAAAAGGTTTGTTTTTCTACTCGGACAATACGTTTCAAATTTAGGCAATCGGGCAATTCTGACTCATAAAAAGGCCGATGCAGGCAATAGTTTTTCCATTCAAATCAATTCATTCCGCGCCTTTCATTCGTTCATTACTTTCAGTTCCTTACAGTGTTCGAGTTGATTTATTCCGTGGTTTCATTCATTTTGGTTTAATTCATTCATTCAGTTACTTGCAATCAATACATTCAGTTCCTTTCAGTGTTTGTTATCAGTTCAATATTATCAGTGGATTAAATTTCTATTGTGTGTCAAGTCAACAGTTATTTTATTTGTCAGTGTATTCGAATTTCTTTTCAACCTATCCAACCGACTACGCTGATGTTTCCAGATCCAACCAAATAGCTGCCGCGGCTTGGACTTCCAAAACAGATAACATTTTCATACAATATTAATTAGTGTTCATTTTGTTTTTTTTCATTTATATAGAATATATTTTAGTTTTTTATTGATTACGGATAAGAAGAATTTTATTTTAATTTATATTTGTTTACCATTGGTTTTTGTTTTCTGAATACATTTAATTTTTTTATTTTTCCTCGAAGTATAAAATACTTCGAAAGGGGTTGAGAAATACTTCGAAAGGAGTTGAGAACCCCCCAAACATCAAAATAGTAGATAAAGGTACCAATACCATCATTAAAAAATTCTAATGAATTGTAACAAGGACAATATTAGCCTAATATTTGGCTTCATATTCGTTACCAAAATAACATAATCAGGAAAATATTAAGAGACTTCGATGTAGACGTGGCGTTCTACAAGAAGTTACCGTCGAATTAAAAAATTTCATGTTTTGGTTATGATGTATTGCATAATAATCAAAACATTGAAAGAGGTACGGCGATCATATACCGGAAACAATTGCTGTAGAAAATCCTGTATATCAACTGATGGAAGAATAACATCAATCACTATTGACAAAATAGAATTATTTGTATTTATGCTCCATCTGGAAGCAAAAAATAGAAACATTCGAAATTTCTTTTTGAAAATGATATACTGCCCACATATAGTCGATAAAAAGTAGATTGATTTTAATAGGAGATTTCAATTGCGTGATAAATGCAAAAGACCAGCAAGGTAATACCACAAATTTCTGTAATGGTTAAATAGATTAGTTCAACAAACTGGATCTTAAAGATACATGGGAAAAGCAGTATGGAAATTTAGTGAATTTACCTTCGTAAGACATTCTACAAAATCTAGGATAGACAGAGCATATGTATCTAAAATAT
>NW_020539379.1:0-17978 GCF_003426905.1 Ctenocephalides felis
TTTTAATGAAGTGTGTGTCTAAAAACAAGGTGAAACCTCATTACGACCGTAAAAAATCATTCATGTGGCGTGCAGAAAGAATTGACAGCAATAAATCCATTGAGATAATGAGAAATATATTGAAATGAGAGGCTTCACCGAATAAAATTATATTCTTACGTTTATTGTTATACTTATAAATAAATCATGCAAGGTTCATACTATTCATAATTGTTGAGTACTGACCAATAGCGATAATAGAGAAATCATTAATTATTAACTGGTTATTAAAATAACGTTTCGTAACTAGGACAATTTCGCATATTGCATATCTTGAATTTATCCTGATATCCAACCCACGTAAAAAATGAATAATATAAAATATAAATCAAAAAAAAACTCCCCTAAAAAATATCACACGTTGAAAAATGAGTCTAAATCTGACTATCGATTCGAAATTCCAGACTGCATACTCCCAATTGTCACAGATTTAGAATGAACACAAACAAATGTACTGTATACGCAGAGCAAACACAAAAAATATAAAAAGACAACAAAATAATCAGAAAAGAAAGTCGCATACAGAAATATGTAAATTTGTCTGTTTCGACAGAATGTCTTTTTCTATGTATTGTAATAGGACATGTATCATCCTTTGTGACTAATGTGTGCATGTGTCGAATGCTGTTTGGTTACTGTCTTTAAATACTTAATGAGTCAAATGGTATTAAATCACTGTCTCTATTTAATTAATATTAATAACAAGAAATAGTTTGAACTTGTGTAGAAACATCTACTGATTTCCATATGTAAATATTTATAATATGATTATAATGAAGACAAAATAAATAAACAGTGACCAGAAAGAAAGTATTAAAAAGAATCGGAGGTATAATTATTAAATGTAGAGTTGAGATATAAGAAATAACGAGTAATAATTATTAATTTGTACATGATATATTAAATATGGTTGCTAGAATAAATAAATAATTATTTAAATCGAAAAACACTTAAAACATTAACATTGACGTTTTGAGATATCGGTGTCAACACTCCAAACTAGCATAGCGTTGTTATGGCATCGCCACGTTACGATACTTTTTTCATATGAATAGGTAAAAAAACTGCCAAAATTTTATGTATTTTTTTCACAGTTAGGCGATTCAGATATAAAACATAATCTAGAAAACGCACAAATTTAAAAAAAAATAATAACGCTATATCAGTGTCGTTTTTATCGGAGATTTGGGCCCATGGTTTTACTATGTCATAGTTTTTTCTCTTTGACTCTGACTTGTCCTATTGTTAGCTACTACGACTTTTTTGCATAAATCTGAATTGTTAATACTTTAAACAGATGATCTAGAAACCCCACCATGGTTACCAAAAATTAAACTAGATATAATTTATATAAAATAAAATTAGACAGTCCTAATTCAACTGCCAAGTTGCAAACGTATTTTAAAAAAAAATGACATCTGGGTTCTTGTGTATTTTGTGTAAAATGCGTAAAGTTAATGAAGGTTAAAGTTATTATGATTTTTTTTATTTGAAGCTAATATTCTTAGAAACAACATACAAACAACATAGGATCCGGAAATAAGGAAGCATATTTTGGCATCGACATCTTTACAAACTGGTAACGTAGAACTGCATATATGGTTATAAATCTAATATCTTATTTCTAATTTTGATAAAATATCAACTCACCTCGTCCATGAAGTCCTCTATCTTTATTTCAGCACATGAGTCCTGGTATGATGAACACTGGAAGGCCTGTAAAGAAATACCGCGAGCATTAATACACTATTTAAAAGATCGATCACCAATCAATTAAAATGCAACTCATGATATGTAATGACAAGAGAAAACGCGGAAGAATTTCAAATCAAATCTCAATTACGAATTGTGTTGGTAATAGTCACGAAGAATAGAACTGATTATAAGGTAATATATGATGTAGGCGTCGGTAATGGAAAATGTAAAGCCGTTTTAGGACTAACAAAAAGATTAAGGCAAGTGGTATCAGAAGTTAGAAATGTTTTTAAAGTCAGGAATGTTTTTAAAGTCAAACAATGATAAGTGTTTTTTTTGTAATTTTTGCCATTTATTTCTACAATATTACTATAGTTTTATCGTTCATTAAATCTTGAAAATTTCTTTGACAAACTCTTAAAAGATTATCAAAATCCGAAAAACCTTTTAGGAGGAGTATCAATTAATAGATCATTACAGAAGAATTTTATAATAATAATAATATAAATTTTATACATAATATAAATAAATGTATGTATAGGTTTGTGTGTAATTTTTACGCAATCAAAAACTATACATCATTATAATAGTAAGTGACCTTTCACATGTGTATTACATTTAGGGAACAGTAATTGAATCTCTTAGAAAACGATGATCAATAGGACATTTGACTCGCTGATGCACCTAATACAGCTAATTTTTCTTTATAAGAACTACATGTAACAAAACTGCATTTTTGTTCAAATTTTTAATTGAAAGTATAACACGGCAAGGAGTGTTATTTAGTTTAGCTATTTCAAGACCTCAGCATTAGAAAAATTATTTTACTTTAGTTTAAGATTACACACAAAATCTTAAAAAACATTATATGATATATGTTATATTTCAATATGTTCGATTATCTGGTCTCTTTTTATTCATCGATAACCAACAGATATTATAATTCAGAGTCTATTACATTCGAATCAACGATTTTTATGTCCAAACCAAGAAGAGCCTAACGATCATATAGTACGTACAATCGGAATGTACGGCTTTTGTATACCGAGCTATTACAGATTAATGAATTATTTGATTTATGAAATGTATGCCTGTCGTACTGATATGAAATATTACTAGATTTTTGAAGCATATCAATCGCCATAGGCTTGTATATAGATATTCGTTTAGCTCTGTATATTTTTGAATGTCAATATAGCACCAACGGATTGATGTATTTTGAATTATTTGGATTTATGCGGATCATTATACATTTTTATATATTTTTAAACGAATTTATTTATTCAGCACCTGATGCACGCAAAACGTCCATAACGAAAGCTTTGTAAATAAAAATATCGAATAATATTATGTATTTTTAATTTTAATTTATATTTTGCTATTTTGGAATACTATTATTTCAAATATTCATAGTTAAATTGTTTATCCTTAATCATGTAAGTTAAGGCAGTTTTAAACAAAAGTTCCAGTTACAAATTAATATTTAAAAGATTTATTTTCCTATATCGGTATGATTCATTTAGCATTTCCCTGCTTATATCAGAGTTATTACTAATTTTTCATATATCTATTTTCTTACATCGGTATGATTTATTTAGCATTTCCCTGCTTATATCAGAGTTACCAATAGTTCAACTATATAGTACACGATGTTACATTGTCTAAAAATGACTCAAAATGATTATATGAAACTCAAGAAAATTGGTAATTAAAATATCATAAATCATTTGCATATATACATTTTATATTCTTTAAGCACACAATTAGCGCAAAATATAGAGACGAGGAAAGAAATAAAGTATCATACCAAAAATTTGATTTTAAGTAAAACTTTACTGTAAACTTTACTCCAAGTTGTTTATATTTTAGTAGTCATTTAAAAAAAATAGTTTTATATTAAACATAAAAATATACTAGGAGTGCATGGCATTGCTCCTTGAGGAAAATCGCTAAAACTTACCGTACCGTAACTAAAAATCTTGTGAATTTTTTTTATGAATTATTAAAATCGGGCGCACCGTTCTCTTAAAAACTGAGTTACCGTTTTTGGCACTTTTTGCCCAGTCTCTTCGAAACGGCTAGGCATGCCTCCAAAAACTAATCAGCACTTTTCCTTATCAATACGAATCGAATGTTTTTTAAATCATTGAAATCGGATAAACCGTGTTCTCAAAATCGTCGACAAAAATTTGTATCCGACCACACACACATACATCCAATTTTTTAAGGTATTCCAAAATGTTCAGAAACATCTGAAACGTTCAGATATATAAAAATTTTAATTTTTAATTTTTTCGCGATTACTATAACTTATCCTACGGAAAGTTAAAAATTGAATTAGTTACAGTGCAAATGTGAAGACAACAATTCCTGTCCTAATATTTCAAATGCAAATATTTCCCAGCTCGAATATTCTCCCATAAAACATGACTTCGCACCATTTGTCAGCACATATGTCCATTTCTAGCGAAGATGACTTTCTTGTCGCCATTTGCACTCTATAAAATATGCATAAAGACTTTCCACGACTTCGGGGTCGTCTGTTTACCATACAAGTAAAACCACCCCTTTGTTTTCAGAATTTAGTTTTCCCCAACAGAGTTTATAAGCCAATGATCCTGTTTTCGGTCTAAGGTATTACACTAATCCGTATATTTCCTGAGTGTATGTGTATGAATACATTAGCATTTTAATCAAAGAGCCCATCTATACAAAGATAGAGTCGAAACCGCATGGCATCCAATCAGTGTTAACTATAGAAATTCAAAATTGGCTCGGACTGTGTGTCATCGATCCTTGGTATCGTTTACGATAATGGTAGTAAAGGAGAGGTCTTAAGAACAAAAAGATTAGTGGTCCGACTTAGAAGATAGTTCGTGGAATCAATCACTTAAGGTACAAAATTAATGCAAATTGCAGTTGACACTAAGACGAATCCACAATACATTCTGAACAACATCTTAAAACAAACTGACCTAACTAAACCATCAGCATATCCTACAAACATTTTTTACATTTCTCATTTTTACCGATACAGCATTAAACGTAGAATGATAATTTTTTTATGGACAGCAATCAGAACTATTATTATGTTTAATCAGAACTGGTCAATATAGTCTTTCGGTATTTTCACTTAAAACCATATTTCAATGTATATTTTCAAATACAAACTGATCACCAATGTTGTTCAATATCAGGTTGACCATAGTGGATATGGAGTTGGAATTTATGGATTGCAAAGCCAAAGCTTTTACCATTTGAGCTATAAATAAGCCATATGATGAATATAACAAAAATCTTGAACAGATTAAAATATTCCTAATTTTTTTAATCAATTATCTGCAACAAAATGTAATCTTCATATTTAACTATACAAACTATAATCTACCTAATCATATTATAACAATCCAATATTTAATTTGTGTTTTTTTAAATACCTGATTATTCTCTTAGTTTTTTTGTGATGCTTATTGTTCCTGATAAGTTAGAAAAAATGATTTGTGAATAAATATATACTGCTCAATGTCTGATAATGTTCAATGAATATAATTTGACTTATTTCAGCCCAATTGAACAATTAGAATTTTTTTTTATTTGTGGAGTACTAGACATAAGCTGTTTCTTAGAGAAATAAATGTACAGAAATGCTGTTATAATATATTAGTAACTAGAAATGCCATATATTTAAAGGACAATAAATCTTGGAAGAACTTAAATTTTTCATGTAGCATTGTCCACCAAATTTTTCTTCATCCAACGCATCTTATCTAAATCAACTCCACCTCAATAAGATTCTTAGTTGTTCAAACCATAAGGAACAACAATCGTATTATATATTAAATATTCTAATACTTATAAATTCTAATCATGCATATGTTATCATTGATTCATTTATTTGCTTGTAACAAAAGTCAGCGTTCAATATTTTCTAAAACTGAAAAGATCAGACAAATTCTATAGTCACTCAGCTTTTTGAGACACCAGTTTCAAGAAGATTGAACAAGAAGTTTCCAATAGATGATATTCAAGACCATTAACATTACATTTAAAGAAATTAACATAATTTATGAATGACTCATTGGAGTGACAACTATTGATATATTAAAATTTAGCACAATAATTGCATAAGTGTGTTTATAAGTGTGAATGAATGAATTAAGCCAAATAGCTTATAAGAAATTGCATTCTGATTTCTGTTAAAAATAATAATAAAAAAATCGTAAGTCGACAATCTAAGTGGCTGTATAATTTAACTAAAAAAAATTTAAACCATTTACAACTCCCATTACAAGTGCTTAATATTAATGTGACCTTCTAAGTTTGGCAGCATTGCTTTAGGTTTAGAATAGATATTTATCAGACGACGCCTGGTGTATTTTATTTGCTTTTGCCGGAAATTAGATTCTCCAATATCGTATTCCTTGTTCCGCTATCTCATACTTTGGACGGAGAAAGGTGACCCTGGGTCACCACATGTTATAAGCTTGAATGGTAAAGTGGCAGCATTTCCATTATTCACGATTTATTAGTTTTAGTAGAAATATAGTTATTTATTAACATGTTAAATAAATCATTAACTTAGGTACTTCAAATCATGTAAATTATTATTTAAACTTTTCCTTCATTAATATAAATAAATATATCTTCGTTATAAATGCATTTGTAATACTGTGATTTTGCATTATTGTTATTATTGTCATTTGTATTTTAGCATTTAGCCACTTACATTTCGTTTAAAAGTTTCTTTTATCTTTGAATCCTTGGCTTAACTTTGACAGTTTTTCAAGTCATAATCAATTTTTTCAATTCATTTTTTTATTTGTATACATTACTCGACCGGGATTCGATCAGAGTACTCCTGTGATGGAGAATTCCTGTAGTGCGTATCGAGCGCTTCTGAAACTTTTGCTATTTGCGACCCCATTTATAATAGCGAGTTTCTTGATGACCCCACGCAAATATAAAAGAAAAAGAAATTAATATTCTCATATGTTTTATTTATTAGGTAATAACATACACATGCCGAACTAGTCGTAAAACATAAAAAATCTAGGCGTGAAGTTATTAAATGATATAGATATATTTGACATTAAAATCTATCGCAACCTCAAAATATTTCTACGACCCATAGTTCAAGAAGCCCTGCATTAGCTACTTGGACAAACTATTTTAAATTTCACGGCTAATAGTACATTTATATGAAGACGGTTTTTCATAGGTAAAGGCATATATATCATTATTTTATTAGAAAATATGTAGATTATGTAAATGACGTAGAGATCATTATAGTTATGTAGTTCTTAATGTTATTGTAAGATTATCGGAGAAAAAAGGTTATTTACTAAACATATGAAAATAATTGTGTTTGTTCAAGATCAATCTGATTAGAAAAAAAAGAAGTTTACAAGTTGAACATTATATACAATATATTATCAATATAATAAATTATGTATTTTTGTTATCCTGGATGTATTACTAAAACATAAAAAACTAAAAATTAATCAGATGCAAAATACTCATTTATCCTGAATCACATTAACTGTAAATAACTTTGTCGTGTTCACATTTATAAATTCTGATCCCATTGAATTATCTCCGAGTAAATTTATTACACAAAATGCAAATTAAATTCATTAACTGATATCGATGAATTGTATGCGCACAATTTGAAGTTGAATTGGTTAATTCAGAAATTCAACAATCCATTATTAAAATGAAAAAATAAATTATGTTTAATAATAATTTAAATTGAATTGATTCGATTTGGTATGAAGATAATTGTTAAAATTAATACATAATAGTATATAAAAAATAAAATAATTATTGACATTGTCAATTTAGTCAATTTTGTAATTTTTTCATAACTTAATAAAAACTTGAAATGCACCTAAAGTAAGCACAACAAGTCAATTATATTTAATAGTATTCACCGTTTTGAATAAAATATTTCACTTATATATTACAATCATATTATTATATAATATACTGATATTAAACACATAAATTAAAACCACGATAAGACAATAATGTTTGATAAAAATTTCCAGTATAATACGTCAACTTAAAATACTGAACTTAGAAACCTATTGTTCCTAACGGGTTTCAGAATTCATTGAACTATATAAAACTTTTAGATTACGAATAATATGAGAAATTTTATACTAATGAAAAATATACTAATAATAATAATATAGGGCATCCATAATTCATGTGATCACTCTTTGAAGAGTTTTGGACCTCCCTCCACTTTACAATAATAATTGTAAAAAAATGTTAATTCAGGTAAAAAAAATAAATACACGTGATATCTTACTAGACTTTTCCTCTCCCCCTTGTAATACTTCATGATTTCTTGTCAATTTCCACCCTTCACGCAATTAATGGACGGCTTCTATGTGGGTTTAATATAAAATATTGAATTTAGTATTTAATATAAAATATTTAACTGTTATGCCATCTGGCAGATCATAACTCAATATGCCTGTTTTCGCATCAGGTAATTAGGTCATAAGACATTGCAACCTGGCAATACGACTCTTTCGGCCTTTAGGCATAGACCTAAGAGGCCTCAATTATTCGTTCCAATTCCAACTACGAATCTGTGTACCAGCTTAATTAGTGAATAAATATATAAGATATAAAAAGTGTAAACTGTTTTATTCATATCCAAAAACCATAAATCTGCAATATTGGCACAACAATAAATGGTGGCAGCGGTGGGATCCAAACCCTCGCCTCCGAGTAGACTGGTATCTGGTATTTGTTACTGATTACTCATTATTGTACACAGTTGGTCTATCTATTAACAATCGTGTATGTTAAAATATAAAATTACAAAACAGAAGTTAAATCGACAATCACATTGCGAAAGGATTACTAACGTTTAATTCATTTCAAGAGTGAATTTCTTAACATGTATGCTTTAATAGCAAAACAAACATCACATGCATCTTAGCTGTGAGAATAAAATCTCATTCTCGTACTCAATCATGAAACATTGCAAACTTTCCATACAAACCATTCAAAGAAGCAGCAATCTAGCAGAAGTGGTATAAGTCGAAAACCAAAACCAAAACCAAAACCAAAACCAAAAGGAATAGTTTGCTATTATCGTAAGTGATGGAGGCTAGATTATCGGCCGTTCGAGGGATATGATAGAGTCGCCTTTTATGCCGATAAGCGTCGCCCGCCTTGTGATTGAAACATATCAGAAACCAGTTTAGCCGGCAACAATCATAATACAGAGAGACTATAAGAAGAAAACGAGCAGACTCGCAAACAAAGAGAAAAAAATAAAATAAGAATCAAAATGAAGCCAACAGCGACTAAGAAACCAAAGCGGACATTTTGCGGTACATAGTCAGGCCAGATGCTTGAATTCTCATATTCTTACGCGTTGCTAGATTCAAGTGCTTCTTAAACGTCTTAGGCGATAATAAGATCAAAATCCGATTTCAGGTCAACTGAATGAAAAATCAATGATATAAATTTAAAATAAAATTTATATAAATATTTATTTAACCCTTTCCACTCCACATTGCAAAAGTAACACGCTGGAGCGGCGGCATGCGAGTGGGGTCAATTCTATAAGCAATATTTGCATCTCATGATAATTTTGATGAATTTATAATTTATATACAAAAATATAGTATAAATTATAGTTCAAAAACATGATAAGACTATTATAAAGAAAAACACAATAATCACTTTTATTATTACTTATATTTAACTCAATTGTAGCAACTTATGCTCCAGCCATGTCCAGATAGCCAGCTCCAGAATGTCAAGATATAGTTTTTGGTAAAATAAGTAATTATCTTTGGTATTACTTGCAATTAACAGAAATTTATCAAATTAAATAAGTAAAATTACTATAATGTGTGTGTGTTGTATTATGAACACTAATTTATGAAAATTCTGTATCCATTATTACCAAAGTAATTTTCATCCGGCAATATGAACCGCATGGTGTCTACTGTCTAGTCAAGATATTAATTAGTCTAAAACCCGATAAATTGATAGATTATTAATTATAATGAAATGTGTAAGTAATAAATAATGATATGACTTTTTATAACCGTAAAATATACAGCTATAAACAAAGATAAATTATTGTTATTCTGTTAATGATTTACAATCAGGAATGATGAAAATATATATATGAATATTAATTTTATTAACGGAATTAATTATTTTCTATTAATTATTAGTCGTATGACAACGAAAAATAAAACTAGACAAATTTCTATGAGTATTAATTACAAAAATTGCCATTGATTTTATTGCTATATTGAATATTAAGAATAGAACTTTTATGTAAATTGAGTAAAATTTAAAGATATGAACAGTATAATAAAGATTTAACATAATGCAGTGCGATTATTAGTATTATTATTAATGGATATATTATATTTATTCAGATTTATAAGTTTGGAATCTAAAAATATTGTTTTCTCTCAATTTAAACATAAGTAATGACTATAGATATATTTTATAACATTTTACTTTTATTGTTTTTAATTCATTTAATTCAGAAACATCAATGAGTTTGTTTATCACTATTAAATAACCAGTTTTCACATAAAATATTTGTATAAATAAAATAAAATTGCAGAAAATACTGTCGATCCCAAATTTATAATCATGCAGTACGAATATTTATATTTTTTACATCTATTGTATAATACATGTTTAGTTTCAATATAATAGATCATACTAAATCCAAATAATTTTGAAATTGAAGATTGCATACTATTACGATCTTTAACTTTGTTATCCCTATATAAATAGCAAATAAATTGATCATTAAAAATATTTATTTTTAACGAACAAAATATTTTAATTTAATATTTATTTTCATTGCAAATGAAACTCTCAACAAGTTTTTTTATTGCTTTAAAAATTAGGTTCACGCATATAGAACGACTTTATTCGAATAAGTAAATATATTTTTCATATGGCAAAAATTATCAATAAATTAAGTTTTTTACTGCTTGTAAAAATTAGGCTCAAGGTATCAAGCAACTATGTACTTAATTATGAGGTCAATAAAAAGAATAGCTATCAGTAAAACTAAAAAAAATTAATATATTGTTTAATTGTTAACTTTCCGTGTGTCTGCGAAGTTATTGTAATCGTCCAAATATCGAAATTGAAAAATTTTGCATATTTTCACGTTTTGGAAGTTTCTGAACGTTTTGGCAAGGCAGTTCCATCCGTTTCAGAGATATGGAGCTAAATTGCAAAAATGGCAGTTTTTGAGTTAAATATGCATCCGATGTGAATGAAAACTTTCTGTTTGAGTTGACGAAACAATTTTTTTGAGAAAACAAAAATTACATTTTTTTTTATTTCGATTTTTTTTTTTTTTTTTGAATATCGAAAATAATTCGTATTTTCAAAATTCTGTACGGGAAGTTCCAGCAATTTGTCTTAAGGCACGATGCCATACACCCTAGCTTATCTTTAATTTTCTCAGATTCTTTATTATAAAAGCCACGATTATAAGCAAGCACACGGTTAAATCGATTAAAAGTACCTATATAGGTGTTTAAGGAACTCTAGAGCCGTCGGCGTGCTCGCGTTTACTGTTTCTGTTATTTCGTTTTTGTTCGCCTTTTGTTATTTTTTCATATTCGATTCCAATAAGAGTAACTGACTAACGTCTATATACACTGCAACTGTTATTGAAATTCTAGAGATTTTGATCTACGATTCGTGCTAAGTTCGATCAGACAGTGCTGTATTGATAATATGTCGAGCAAAATTTTTAAAACGATATGTTTTTTTATTTAACTGTTTATAACATACCGGTTGATAGCAATTTTGATTATTCTGACATTACATATGATTGGAAATATTCTTATCGTTATTAATTAGATCATAGAAGGAATTAATCAATGATCGCGATAATGTAGAGACACCGTTACCTGTTCAAAGAATTTTTTACATTACAAGATTTGATAGCTCATATCATGAATATTAAGTATTTGAACATTTTATTTTAAATGATTTAATAGAATTATGAAATATTGTGCCATTTTAGCTTAAGGAAAGTTGCAAATATGATAAATAATAGACATAAGTTATGTTATTAATAATACTATATTACAATTGCAAATTACAAAGATCATAGAAAAAATGTATATGTAAAGGGGAGACTGGGTCCGGTTATACAATTTTTTTTATCAGCATAGTTTTGTTAATTCACCAGTTAGCTAGACGGAAAGTAAATTAAATGTAACTTGAACAATTGTCTACGTTTGTTATTCGGACGTCTTTTCGTTTTATTATATTGACCATGAAGGTGACAAACTTCAGGGCGTTAAGCTTTACACGAAATGGTTGCTACCCCTGATAGAGGGGGTAGCGGAGTGTTTTAATTAAACTAGTTCTTCACTTCAAAAAGTAAAGTCCGCTTAACAATATGTAAATAACCAATAAAAATAAAAATATCTTCTTTCATAATAACTTAGTAACAAATCAGTGATTGTAATTAGAACTGCAATAAATACATAATATACAAGCATATCAGTGTTTAATACAGTCCACAGCTACAAGGGTTAAATTATAACCCAACAACTTGAATTATCGAAGGAGAGTTTTAATAAATTCTATAACAACGTAAGATAAAGAACATTTGTCTTAAACTCGATGGATTTCTCATTAAATCAAATCATACAAGAAAAAGCTGAGTGCCACATCCGTCAACACACACAAAATTGATAAAAAACAATAAGTAGCAACATCAAAATGGTTTAAAACAACTTTATGAATTTAATTATCAATATACAACAAAATAATTTTTTTGAAGGAAGTTGAGAAATTATCGTGAAATCGTTTTTCTTGAATTGAATTTTCCTTTTCCTTTCTCTTTCGTATTTTGTCTTAATTATGTTAGATTTTTGGGCCCATAACCATGCCCAAGCTGTCACAACCGTACCCAACGACAGTTTTGAAAATTATCATTATGACTGAGCTAAATAATCTACACAAAATTAATTGCTGTTAAATAACTACTAATGTTCAAATTACAGAAGAATGACACACAAAATATTGAAAGAAATCGAACAAAGAAACCTTTTCTTGACTCTTTAAAAGCAATGGGGTCTGTAGATCATGTTAATGCAAAGCGTCGGATTAATGTAATAATGGAAACTTGTTCGAGTAAACATACTGTATCTTTCTAAATACTGTATCTTAATAAATGAGATTTAGCTGACTCCTGTGTAGAGATATATCTTAATAAACGAGATTTAGCTGACTACTGTGTAGAGATAATTTTACAGAACGATTGTCCACAAAATATTCTGCTCTCACTTTTGGATGTTTTTTTATTCTCAGTCTCAGTCTCAGATCAGGGAGTGATCAAAAGACTTTTACATAAAATATTTACCATTATAAGATGAAATACTTTACTAAAACTAGCTATAACTGTTGAAAACATCTTAAGCTCCGATTATTAGAAAATCAGCAGTTTATGTTATGATTTCCTTTCATCCATGTACTAAGAATTCTATCGCACCCAGTAAAACTTTGACAAACTACGATTTTATATAAAACACTTAAAGCACAAATTTCCTCAAAGCTTATTCTCAATGAGATTCAAAAAGTTATATTAATTCCATGAATTCATAAATAATAATTATGCAGATACGAAAATCTCTCCTAAAAGTTAAAATATTCAAAGTACGAATGCGAAACTTTTGCAGCTCTAATCTTTAAACAAAATCCTAGAAGATGTAAGAAATATTGCAACAGACAATGAAAAGTTAATCTATTATTTAAAGCTGGCACTATTTTCACTTAAACCAATCTTCTTAAAGGCTTCTTAATAATAAACACTGGCGGCGTTGAAGCGAGCATACTTTAAATCCGAAGTTGTTGTCAGCAGCGAACGGTCGGTAAGATGTGAATAAATGAAAAGCTTTCAATGCAACTACGATCACTGTAATCACATGGTATTTTCAATAATTTACATTGTTTGAGGGCTGAGCAAACCATACATCCAAAAAACGGCAAAAAAATTATTTTCAACAGTTAATTACAAGAAAACGGCTTGGTCGCACTTTACCTAAAGCTAATCAGTATCATTCCCAGCCAATATCTTTCAAACGGTTTTAGATTTTTTAAATCGATTCAGGAATGTGAGCTAAAACGTGGACCAAATATTTTACACTTTTTTGCAAATGACTAAGAAACGGCTAAAACGATCGTTGCACAAAACTGAGAAACGATAGTTCTCATCGATAGATATTACATCGAGTGGCTTTTAAATTTTCGAAATTGGTTCAGGCACTTTTGAGAAAACGTTGATGAAGCGTCTAATTTTGACAAACGCCAAAAAAACGCTACTAATTTTCTTCAAACTTGGACGAATTTTTGAAATTAAGCGACTTGTCGTAGAGCCGTAACATTTTAGATTCAGAATGGTTTGAAACGTCGGGAAAACATAAAAATATCGAATCGGATTTTTGGACAAAAACATACTTCTCCTTTTGATTGAAACCAAGTGATAAATGTGTTTTATTTCGTAAGAATTATTATTCTATCATTACATCATTAGTAATTACATCATTTTTCATCTCGATTTCTGTCAGTGAACGTTTTTGATTGCATTCAGATTGAACTTTTTGTGCTAATAAAAAAATTGAGATTTTATATAAAAAATTGTATTAACTGAAATAATTTGATAGTTGTTTTTTCGATATTTTATTTCAATCAATATTTATATTTCAATTCTTCACAATATGTAAAAAATATTTTGTCAACTAATTTTATGTAGAACATATGAACAAAAAAATGCTTTAGATGCTTCTAATACAGCTCAACCACCGACTAACATTTGCTATTTTCATCATAAACACAAGTGAAAAAAAGCATTTTTGTTCATATTTTTAATTATATCTATAGATAGGGTACAGATAGTTATTATATTAATTAATATGGAAACACAAAAAAATTAATTTAATTGGAATGCTGTAACAACACAAACCCTTCACGCACTCGCAAAAATGAATATATTTCTCTTGTTTGTTTGCACTTTTATGCAGAACTTCATATTCTGTAGATAGAAATGAACAAATTTCGCCAACTCTATTCACTTGCACTTATTTTAGCAATTTCTTTAATGAATTTATACTTACGACTACGAAAGTATGTATTAAAGTGACAAAATACAAAAATTTGGAATTGAATGTCACTTATATATGCAGTGACACATCAGCCGTTGCTAGAAATAAATTAAATTTTATTCTTTGCCATAATAAGCTATAAATTAAATCTCGAAGAAATGAATAAGAAAACTTTACAATTTAGTTAAAATCAATTATTATTGTATACAAGTTAAAACTTTCTGCATGTTAAATAACAATGATTCTATTCAATTCGAAATTGAATTTACAACTGCAGTTGTAAAATCAGCAAAATAAAAGCATTCATGATTTTTAATAAATTAATTTCCTTATTTGCATAATATTTGTATGTAATTAAACTAAACATCATAGGAAATATGGTTGCTTGCTTATGCATAAAAAATAAATGCATTCTGAAATAAATTGCTCTTATAACGCAACAATAATAATATGCTGATATATTTATTATTACTATCAAAATTAATTTCAATTAGATTAAAACAATGAATTACAACTGCAGTTATATCAGTAAAATAAATTGCACTGATTTGTTTTATGAATTAATACTATTTCCGTATTTGCTTTAGTTTTATTACACATTATAGTAAATATGATTGCTTTCATATGAATAAATAAATAAATAGATGTACTCTAAATAAAGTTGATGTGTGCAATGATAATATGTAAGATTATATTTAATATTACTAGGAAAATTGATATAAATTATATTTTAACATATTCACAAAATTAATTTCAATTATATTAAAACAATGATATACAACTGCAGTTATATCAGCAATATAAATTGCACTGAATGATATTTATGAATTAATACTATTTCCTTATTTGCTTTAGATTTATATGTAATTAAATTACACATCATAGTAAATATGAATGCTTTTTTATAATTTAATAAATAAATGGATGTTTTCTGAATAAAGTTTATCTGTGCAGCAATGATATTCCGTAAGTTTATATTTAATATTAGTAGAAAAATTTGTACAAAAAATATTTTAGCATATTTACTGCTAACTTTGTGTTGCTTATACTTCTCCCAGTGCTTAACTTTTCCATTCATTAAATAATAAATAAAAAAGTCATTAAATAAAAGTTCCAAAATAGTATAAATAGAACTTTCTCTGTTTAATATAATTCGAGTATAAAATCTCGATTTAAAAATTTTATTTGCTAAAATACTACTCTAAAATTCAGAAAAATCAATTGAAGGAATAATGCAAAAATAGTAAAGTAAGCAAATAATAGAAAAAAAAGATGACAAAATACATATAATTCAAAACCCAAATAACAAAATGACAAATATATAGAGAAGATATATATAATGATAGTTTTAACTTCGTTCGACTCTATTAACACACCTCATCTCTAATTACTCGTTTATTGTATCTAATTACACTCTCGATAAATTCTATCCATATGTCATGCTATTACATCAACAATAGTATTATTTTATTAAAATTTAGGGCCAATTCTCCGGCAAAACAGATCTCATCATAGCATTATTTTGGCAACTTTTTTTAATAATTAATTAAGGGTACAATTCTTCGGTAAAATAGACCGTAACATAGCGTTGTTATGGCAACGCTATATAACGCTCTTTTCTTCATAAAATGCAGTTAAAACTGTTGAAATGCTATGTATTTGCAGTGCAGCCAGGCGTTTTAGATATGAAAACTAACTTGAAAAACGCACAAACGTAACTGCATGTTTGTGATGTGCATTCATAACGCATGCGTGAAGTTGGGTTTTATGTGTAAAACGGCTGATAGCATAGTAAATGCATAGCAGTTTGACAGTTTTTACTACAATTGTATATGAGAAGAGGAGCGTTACATAGCGTTACCATAATAACGCTATGTTATGGTCTTATGTTATGATAAATATTATTGAAAAAGTTAATATCATTTTTTACAAAATTATTATTCATCACAATGACCATTAATTATTAAAATAAAACATATAGCATTTATTCAATCGAGAGAGTCCGCGATTGTCGACGGAAATATTCGCTCAGAACATGTGACATACCATCCTTTGTTTGAGCACTTATTTGCGCTCGAATAGCAGTCCGTGTAATATAAGATCTATTTTACCGAAAAATTGGATATTTATTATCAATGAACATTTTTGATGTTTGTCTTATACATCCTTCAATGCATCTCTTTTACTTTTATTCGAAATCACTGATCAATCACAATTTCCACCTCCCTTTCGCTTCGTCACAAATTGTAAAATTCAGATAAAAACTCCCTGCAATTTCTCTCTTTATAATAGAACAGAATCCATTCCATCATAAAAGCTTAGGTTCTCAACCTCTGTCACATCCAACGCGAGATGATTATTAATGAAACTTTATGACAATGCTAAAAGAATTGTTTATCCCGAATCTGTGTGGCTCATCGCCATGACGCTATGAGAAAAATGAGTCCCATCCCTAGAAGTTGGAAATATTCTACTCTCCTCGTACGGAATGCAAGCGAGCATCGACTGAACGAAACACATAGAAAAACTTTTGTAATGAGATTTAATATGCAGTAGATAAAAAGCGTTGATAGTGCGCGAGTAACAAATGTAAACTGCAGACCGGATGATTGAAATTCTAATTAGAATAGCGAGCGTTTGATAAAACGCGCTGCCGTATGCAGATTTCAAAATACTCTGTTTACTTTTTATTTACCTGAGAGCTTATGCGGGGCTTGCGACAATGATTATGTGTGCAAATGTGATACAATTAACAATCTTGTTTACGATTTCACTGAGCACTTGGGAAATGATAAACTCAAATGCATTAAAGAAAAACTTGTTATTTATTTATTTTGTTTCGAGTTCAAGTATGCACGTAAAACAATGTAAAAAATATATACACTTTTGAGAAGGTATTTACTTTTATCATAATATTCTCTTAATGAAAATAGTGGGCCCATTCTCGGATTCATATCTAATGTAAAAGTCATACTTTAGGGCTCTCTCGTAGGTAGAGCAACGATGGAACTACTGGACCTGATCAGAGGTTCCCGGTTCGATCCCGTGATGACATCGGTTTTTTCATTGAATTTATTTCCAACCCTGATCTGGTTTTGCTTCATTGATAAA
>NW_020539380.1:0-55101 GCF_003426905.1 Ctenocephalides felis
AATAGGCCCAACGTTACTATCCGTCTGATCAATTTCAAATATTTTGTCCATTTAAAATTAATGGGAAACCGCGACAGATTATTATTTTATACGATCCGATTGAATAGATCGAAGAATAGTAAAGTACCTAAAATGGGTAAACAAATGACACCCTTATATTTACTAGAAAAGTAACAATTTAAATCAGCGACAAAAATATTATTAGGTAGAAAGGAGATATCATATATTATTACCATTAAAATGCTTAGATACTCTAACACTGTTTTTAAGAGTTTTCACTAAGAAAATCAGACGAACTGATAGGATTATTAAGAACATTAACTAAATCGAAACTAATTTAGATAAAATGATGATCTTAGAAATAATGGCTAAAATGTTTGGTTAAATTATTCAGAGATGAGTTAATATCAGAAACAATAGGTCTTACTGGTAATTGTTGTTAATCAACTATTACAGTTTACGAAAATCGGGATGAAAAACTTTAAGAGAATAACTTAGAGATGTGGTGATTTTTTTGCATTAAATTAGAAATAAGTTTGTGGGTTTGTCTGTTTTAATGGTCAGAAGGATCATCGATTAAAGATTTATATATTAAAAAATCTATATTATGGTTTAAATTTTAATATGCTCGGTTAACATCGTCTTAAATTGTTTCGGATTTTTTGAGTTGTTTTTATATGTTGATGAAGGCGTTTACTCAAGTTTTGGCTAGTTTCTCCGATATAAAAGAGTTCGCAATTAGAGCAATAAATCTGATATACCAAGTTCCTGAGGCGGTCAGAATTAAACTTGGATTTAATTTGTGTAAAAATTGAACTAAGGTATGCAATTGTATCACAATTACATACCAACAAAATGCCACACTGTTGAAATAGGTTTTTCCACGAGAAATATAAATTTTTACGTACGGTAGGTAAATGACACCAGTATATGAATCCAAGTCTAAGCGGTTTTTATTGTCGATGAGGTCGTTTTGTTTGTGTGTGGTAATTTATGTATCGTCCGGAGGTAGTTGGTTTTCTGGTACTAGTTAGTAATTATCGTGGTCATTTGTATTAGTCTGATGTCTAGAAGCTAATCGAATTTATTGTCTCTATTCTACAGTAACTGAAGTTTTTTATTAAAATTGTTAAAATTATCAGTAACTATGCTAATGTCTTTTTTCCGGAATACAAGTAATAACATCGTTTACATAGCGGTAATAAAAGATTTGTTTATTATGATTTTTAAATATTTTGTTTTCTAATAGTTGCAAGAAATTTCTACTAATGAGGGAGATGCGGGCGATCTCATTGCGGTGCCAAAAATTTGGTAATAAAAGGATCCATTAAATTCAAAATAGGATCTAACACCAACAATGAATTTGATGACTTCTCTAAACCAATGTAGGGGTAATGTGGTCAGATGGATTGAAATCGGCCTTCATTTCATTTGGATGTAAATTACATAAATTATTTCTATATTGCTATAACGATAAGTATATATAGACAAGGTGTTTTTCCTTATAATTATACTTTCGTGTTTTTTCTCTCTACTCATATAATAAATAAACCTATGCATCTTCAACGTTGCATATGATTTATTTTTGACTATACAAATACTGCACATTTAGTAATTTTGTTAGATTCCTATTTTTATTTTATATATATAAAAACGAAAATACTTGATCGATACTTTACAATCATCTCAATGTTTCTAATGTTCTAATGTTAGGTTTGCATTTTAATCTTTGTATGCTTTTTATGTCGTTGCTTGTATTATATAATTATATTATACATTTGCTATAGAGCAAATGTACGTGTAAAACACTGAAAGTTAAAAACAAAATAGATGGATTCTTGCCTAATTAGAGATAAAACACTTCAGTGTAATCTTCAATTAATCCTATCAAAAACAACAAAAATATTCAACATGTTTATTTCTAATATCAAAAGTCGTTAAAGATTGATTTATTATACAATTATTAATTGATCTGTACTTATCATATCTAAACTAAACATATCCCAACAGCGGGCCATCGTAAGCCTTTTATCGCATAAAACATAAACATTAACTTTGGCGAGCAGCGCTCGGGTTAGCCCGCTAGGATACGTCTTCTAGGCGCGAGCAGTGTTCGTGCGTGCCCGTTAAGTGGTTAAAAAGACACTCATTTATACCGCTATACAAAGGTATCTCTGAAAGCAACTTTCTCAATGTTTGAGGAGATGGCAAAATAAATATTTGTCTCCAAAAGAAGTAAGCCTTTGGAGACTTTTTATACAGACTTAAAGAAAGAATTTTGTCATCATCTGTGAATTTTCTTCCTTTCGGCTTAGTATGCTCTCTTAATTGAGACAATATAAAATTTCTAGCTCTTATATTTAATGTTTCCGGAATATTTAAAAACTTTTCAGAACATTTTATACTCTGTTCCAGTTTATACCTTAAATTATTGCATTGTTTGTTAATCCTTCTTACCTCCTTGAACAAAATCTTTGATGTGTCATACATTTTACGTGCCTTCGGTGTCAAAGCACTCCTGCGCTTTGTTTGTATATTTTGTAAAAACTTGCAGCTACCCCCAAGTACCCCTGTTGATCAGAACAACATGTTGTAATATCATATTTGATTAACTAATTATTATTGCTGCAATTATTATTAAAAAATACCTTTGCCTGAAATAGGTGACAGAATAAGTGACTTAGGGGTACTGCAAAAATCCTTTTCCAAGTTTTTAGGCCTCCATCTCCTAACTAAGAACATAAGTATTTATCAGTAATTTTTTGCATATGGCAACAAAATATTTACAATTCTAATTACTTGGCTTTTTCACTGACGGGGTTGCTAAGTATTCTCTTTCTCTTGTAACAGATTGAATCTCCAACCCTCCATCATAATTACTTGTCGAGTCTGCATCAGGAAGCTCTCTTAGTGTAACAGGCGAACTATTCCTAAATTCCCGTACAGGAAATATAGACATATCCAACCCACCCACTTCTATGAAGCTTGAAGAAGCTTAAACAGGAATAATTTTATTAAATAAATTATTTAAAAAAACAGACACAAGACACAACTACCTTATTTCAAAAAAGACCAAGCAACTTGTATTTATTTACCTGGGGCAGGATTACTATTTTTTGACAATCCGTACGAATCTGCTTTTAGATGACTTTTCCGGATTGACACACCACGTTCTGATATAATATAAGTTTTTTTAAAATCTATCCATCAGTTACATATATAAATGTTATCATTCTTACGAAATCTTTCTTTATCCATCAAGCAATTTTCAGTTAGATAGGGATCTCCAATAAACCCTACAAATACCTACAAATATCAAGCAAAATATGAATTGAGCTAAATATAAACAAATTATTATAATACATTCCTACATGATGCATATTGTATGTATAAAGCTGACATATTCAGGGTCGGGAGAGCATTAATGTTAAGACGCATATTCGAACTTTTAGAAGAATTTTCTACTCTACAGATATCTGGAAAATGTGCATCGCAAATATATCTGGAGTTGCCACAACGCAAATCGGTTAAATCATCCATTAGTGGATTATTAGCCCATTATAAATTTTCATTGTATGAATCTAATATATAATTATACGTACCTGATCGTTACTCACAGGAAAAACATGCAATTTAATATTCTATTTGGAATTTGAACAATTTGGGACGTGGCACGCCATATTAAACTTATTTATTATACTCACAAAAACAGTATTCAGAACAAAACGCACAAACTTAGGTTAATTCTACCTCGATCAAATACAGCTCGGGTTTTCCCATCGACACAAGCGAATCATAGCTCGTGCCCGTGCACGAGCGATTCGTATTTGAGGTTGAGCACATAGGGCCATCTATAATCAAAGCTTACAAGTACGCCACGCAAAAACAGTGCAAAGCCCATTTGTTCGGAGATAACCCCCCATGGTATCAATGACGCATGGTGGTTTTGTGTCTGATGTAGCAGACTCATTCTTTCTAACAAAATACGAGGAATTTAATACTTGCTCCGCATCAACGGAGATAATTACCCATTTTTGGAGTTATTGATACTCTGTTAACGCTATCAAAGAAGCAGTCCATGAACTTCAAAAATTCACTAGAGCCATAGGTAGTTGCCGAAGCATCTACCCTATGAATTTTGAAGTCCAATGGATACACGCCTTGAGAACACTTGTGCCGCTAATGATACCTCCATGACTTTCTAAGATTTTTGATAAGTATGTTAAGCGGTTAAAGTGGGACAACATCGATATATGCTTAACTAAGAGTCATACTCATAAAAACTCAGAATATCACTCCAAGCAGCTTCGAGTTGTACCCCCTTTGTGCTGGTAAATTTAACATTACATTTTGCAAAGTTATTCCACATACACTTCAACATATGAGGAGGATCAAACGAAGGATGCCCATTTATTTTGAATTCTAAACTATTATCATCATTAGCATGCAAACAGCTTTGCGATTTGCGGGGTATTGATCGCAAACTGTTGTCACAATGTTTAAATCAATACGAAGTATTTTTTTACTACTTTTTCAATGCTGCAT
This sequence comes from Ctenocephalides felis, assembly GCF_003426905.1. Lineage (NCBI taxonomy): Eukaryota > Metazoa > Arthropoda > Insecta > Siphonaptera > Pulicidae > Ctenocephalides > Ctenocephalides felis. Next base: position 4,546 of record NW_020539380.1, read on the forward strand.
TTCAAATTGAAAGCATTCACACCACCATCAGAAAAATAAAAATCAACTAGTCATTTCCACTTTTTCTTTAAACCCTTAATCATAAACACCAGTGCGTGGTCAGCAACTGCTTCAATTTTACCATTAGCAAGCTCTTCAAAACCTACAATATAATCTTTTGTGCAGCCATACGTTAAGAAAATACAAAGTAAAATTTTGTCAACATAAACAATGCAATATTTATCTTTATCATCACTCAGATGAGATAAAGATGATTGCAATGTTTTGAAAATGCTTTCGTTTATGCCACTATGCATTGGAACGTTTGTAAGTAACTTTCGTAAAGAAGTCATTGAAGGCAAAATAAATATATGTCACCAAAATCTATATGTTTTTGGACTTTTTTTTAGTAGATACAAAGCAAGTATTTTTTCATCAGTATTAAATTTACTACCTTGAACTTCTGTGTGTTCTCTAAGATGACATGTTATGAATTGAAGTTCGTTCAAGGTTTCAGGAATGTGGGAAAATTTCTGCACATACATCACACTTTGACGTAGCCTGGCCTTGTATGACTTACAATTTTTTATATTCAATTTCTTTGATAAAAGATATAATTTTTTGCGAGTGTCACACAACACACTCGCTTCACTACAAAACTTTCTGACGCCTCGCTGTTGCCCCCAATTACATCTATGTGCAAAACAAATATATAAATTATGCTCTAAAATTGAAATCAATTGTCATGTTAAAACATACTATTACAAGGAAGTCCTCTAATTCATAGAAGTATTACAAACATTTTTTGTTTTGATTTCCCCACGGGAGTATCAAAATACTTGAGCTGGCTGTTAGTAATGTAACAATAATCTGAAAATAAATATGACGGTGGCATCATTTTTAAATAGAGAGACTATTGAATAGTGAGAATATTTATTATATTTATTCACCTGTATTACGTGTCGGCCTGACATGTCCCTGAGATTCCATTGTATTGGACACAACTTCTTCATTTGCTACAACTTTATCAAAACTTGTATGTTCTTTATTGTTATTTTGTGACAAGCTTTCTGAAGTTTAACTTTCTGTCTGAGTGAAAATGTTATCATTTGTGCTCATACAATGTTTTATCAATAATCGATAATTAACAATTTTTCCTTTAATTATTTTCATATGCTTACCAAGCTCTAAAATTTATGAAAAATATATGATTTTTCTGTATATTGAACTTTGTTTATTTTCATTGAAAATAATTACGAAACGTTGCTCTATCCAAAAGGCCCATTTATCTTATGGGTCTCCATGAAATCTTGAATAATATAAGTATGAACATATATATATTTATTTATTATATATTTATAATAAATTTAATAGTTACAGGAATAAATTTAATAATTACAGAAAATAAATTATCTTAATTGAATTAATTATAGTAAAATACAACTATTAAACAATATTAAGCCTAACATTAGTAATATCTAATACAATAACTTGAAGAAATAAATGTAATAAAATTCAAATAGTTTAATTAAGGCTTGTAGATCTTGAGAGTCTTCTTATGGTAAAAAAAATCCTTTAAATATCCGTTGTGCGATTTTTATTTGAGTCTCATATCTGGAAAATAATAATTAAGAGCAGTATCAAAAAAGAATATATAATATGAAAATAATTGTAATGATAAATTGCTGAAAGTAGAAAAATGTTAAAATAATTTAGAATAAAAATTAGAAAACGTATTGAAAAGGGAAAAAAATTGTAACTGTTGGAAAAAAAAGTATCAATTATTATCAGTAGGCATTTTATTATCAAAATAATGTTGGAAATCGAAATTGGCAAACTCAGAAGTATCGTAGAAACTTTGAGCTTTTAAAAGTTTAACAATAGTATTATGAAATTGACGATCATTCAGTTTCCTAATACGTAGTGGGAGTAGATTAAAAAGCTGTACTCCTCTTCCGTCTATGTCTATGGTATTAAAAGATGTTTCAAGTTTAAAAGTTGGTCCTTTTATAGTCAAATTTCTTGTTTTATAATAGGAATTCAACATGGAGGTTGAAGCGTTCAGGATTATTTTTTATGAATGGCAACGTAATTAGCAAAAATATACAGGGAACAGTGAGAATGTTAAATTGTCGGAAAAGATTTCTACATGAGGACAAGGAACTGACAAGGAGAGACCGCGCATTTGATCGTCTCGGATTTTGATGAAATTTGGCACAGTTGTAGATTTTATGCCCAAACTGACCATGGTAAAACATTACAGGCTTATGAAAAGCGGTTTAATTATAAAAATTAATTAAAGTTTGCATTTTAGCAGCGCGCTATACCATAGCGCTACACATAGCTTGTAACGTGCAGTGTTATCAGTTCAGTCGTAGCCTAGTGGTAAAGTGACTGAACTTTACCGCGCTGCTAAAATGCAAACTTTAATCAATTTTTATAATTAAACCGCTTTTCATAGGCCGCTAATGTTTTACCATGGTCAGTTTGGGCATAAAATCTACAACTGTGCCAAATTTCATCAAAATCCGAGACGAGCAACGCGCGGGTTCTCCTTGTGAGAGAAAAAATTATTCTTAATGCTCTTTTCTGTATTTTGAATATATCTTTTAAGGATGATGAGAATCCTCAGAATTGTATCTCATAAGCGAGATGCGAATAGAAATTAGAATAATAAATTGAAAGAAGGCAATTTAAACTAACTTTTGATTTAAGAATTCTCAACATGAAACAGGTTTTAGTTAACTTAGGTACAAGTATGGAATGAATATGATTGTCCCAGTTTAAGTTTTTTTGTAATTGGATGCCTAGAAATTTTGAGACTGAGGAATATTCAAATTGATTGCTATTGATAGTTAAAGAATTGATCTCATGACTTATCCTATTTACTGTTCGAAAAGACATAATTTGGGTTTTATCATTATTGAGCAAAATATTATTAGAATTGAACCAATTCGAAATTGAATTCATAACTAGATTTAATTTATTATTTACTTCTTTTGAAGAATTGCTTTTTATAATCAAACTAGTGTCGTCGGCAAACAGAATAAATTTACAGAGATCTGTACATTTTGGCAGGTCGTTTATGTAGATGAGAAATAATAACGGTCCGAGAATTGAGCCCTGAGGGACACCGAGCTCAATATTTTATTTGTCTGAGATAATTACTGAACCACGATCATTAAGATAAACAGATTGAGTCCTATTTGATAAGTAAGATGAAAACAATTCAAGAGCTATACCACGTACACCGTATTTATCGAGCTTGTTTAAAAGAATTTCATGAGAGATACAATCAAAAGCTTTGGACAAGTCACAGAAAACTGGGACGCAGAAACTACCATCTTCAAAAGAGTGGATAATGTCATGGACTAATGTGTAAATTGAGTGAGAGTTAGTGATTTCGACGAAACCCAAATTGATTTTTAAATAATATGTTATTAACTGTTAAAAAATTGTTTAGTGGACTATGTAATATTTTTACAAAATATTAAAAAGTCAAAAATGTCAAATAAATGTCAAAAGTGTTTAATAAAGAAATTGGCCTGTAATCATTGATAATGTCAGTGGGCCCTCTTTTATGAAGTGGCCTAATTTTTTAATGTTTTAAATGATTCGGATAGATACCGTTACTAATTGCGTTGTTTAAGCAAGCAAGGAGATCATCAATGAATAGTGGATAAAATTGTTTTAAAATATCACACGAAATTTTATCAGGACCAGATGAGTATGAATTTTTAAGGGACAGAATTGTTGTAGACAGCTCCTCAGGAGTTATGGGAAATAGGTACAGTGAATTCTGATTTCTAATAATTTTAGAAAAATATGCTGCTGAAATATTCGGATCGATTACAATATTGGACGTTATATAAAAAGATTCATTAACAAAATAGTTATTAAAAGCATTTGCTATAATTATTTTATCATTGACTTTTCCATTGTTAATATTGAGATATTCTATGTCAGAAGAGCTTGATTTATAATTAATTTCTGATTTAATTAGTGACCACATTGCCTTCTGCTTATTGTGCGAATTATAAACAACACTTTCATTAGACTTGATTTTTGCTAATTTGCAAATGTTATTAAAAATTTCTCTGTATTTTAGAAAATAAATCATAATGTCGGTATCGAAGTTGGTTTTAGACGCTCTTTCTAGACTTAGTGATTTATTGTACGGAATTTTTAAGCTTCGAGTATACCATGCGTTAGATTTATGGAAATTATTAACTTGGATTTTATATTTCAAAAGCGGAAAAGCAAGATTAAATTTACGTAAAAAACAATTTATAAACGAGTCAAAAGTAATATTTTCATAAGATTGGTTACACGTCTCATTTTCTAATAATTTTTTGAATAAAAGTTTATTATTATGATTAAAATTTCTTTTATATTGGTAATTAATAGATTGTGAAGTTAATAGCTGACAAATTGCTAATAAAAAATATACATTTGCATATTATATAACATTACATTCTTTGCAATACTAACCAGGCATATTTAAAGTTGTCAGCGCGTTAACTTTAAGAATTGTCATATTTGTTTTTTGTAGCTATGTTTTGCAACAATCTGCAAAATGATTGTCGCAAACAAATCGACTTATTCGCATTTTTTCAATCTCGGCATCATCTAATTTTGTATTATTTACTCGCCTAATCCAAATCTCATACATCCATAATATTTTTCTTTTTAATTTATTACCTAATAAAGTAACACAATATTACATTTTGCATACTTTGTCATTCCTTGTTGGAAACCCATGTAATATCACTGTTTTCTTATTTCCTACGCGACTAGGACCGTGACAAGACACTCTCACTGCACTTTTGTAACTTTATATATAAAATTCTATAAACTTCTCCAACTAATCGAAAATTATATCTAAACGAACTACGAACGTAATGGGAAATTACCGGCACAGTATAGAGAAAGGGTTTACGGGAGGGATTGGAATTGCTCGTATCCATCGTAACGTTCGTATTTGGGGTTATTTTAATTTTTTTGTTACGAATAGGTGTTTTTTCTGTTTCATTTATGTTTTTTTTTTTTTTTTGTTGTGTTTTTTGTATTCATTCATATAACTAGATTTACCATGAAATTAAGTAGAAGTGTGTTTTCTGGTTTAACACACTCCATTATATAATTATTATAATAACTGTTTCAATATAAATGTATACCAGGAAAGCCTGGATTTTTAACTTGTTTATTTTGTTATGCAATCTATGTGTTCACTTCAAAAGTTTAACACGAACTGTTGATTGGAATCGGAAATATTCAGCTTAGAATTTTTGGAAGGAATATCGGTTTGAAGTTTTATATTGTCAATATGTGTTAGAATGTAATAAAGTGTGATGTCTGGCATTACAAGACAGAAATGTTTCTTAGAATGGCACTAACTATTACGTTTGTGACCCATACAATTAGAACAGAGATTTAATCTCTTAATTGCCGACCATCTTTCATCTAGGTTCAATTGTAGAAATTGTGAGCAGTTGAAAATGTTACGATTTTTGTTGCATAAATAACATTTAAGGAATTTGACAGTGCTGGTTACAAAAGAATGAGAAGTGTTGGGTTTCGTAACTCTTTCGCGAATATCATAAACATAACTTTGATCTTTTTGAACTTGTAATCTTAAATTGTAATGATTCTATATATAAAAGATATTTGCTTTGAACATAATTCTCCAACTTTTCCTGTAATTTTGTATCTAATTTTGATAAGGCGTTCGATGTTTTAGTAGGAAATCTAGGTCTGGAAAATTGAATGCTTGTACAGCCTTGTCAAGTTTTTCAATGAAATTATGCAACTGCGACTAGTTTTCCTGATAGCGATTATATTGGTATTTGTTTATTAGTGCATTCCATAAAATTAAAAAATTATTGGAAGTTTGTAGTATTGTATTGAAAATTTTAAGTACATGGCTTTCTAATGCGCACATTAAATAATGAAATTTAGATATCGAATCGAACCCGGGATTCTCGTGAATCAATATTTTAAATGTTTCGTAAAACAGTACAGGGTACGGTATTCGTCATTCGCTCAGGTAGCGCTGGAAACTCTTTCTGTTGTAGCACTGAATTGAATTTTCTGGTTAACGGTAGAGGAGCAGGTGCCGGAAAATAGGCATTTTGTCTGGTTCTTGGCTTTCAGTTGTTCTCTTTTAGCTTTATTTTTGAGTAGTTTCGGACAAGATTTGAAATTTGCGGGATGGTTACCGAAACAATCAATGCACTGCGCTGGTTCTGTTTCGGTTTTGGGGCAGCTGAATCCCTGGTGGGTGATTCTGTGGTGCAATTTTCCTTTGTATTGCACATGCAATTTGTCCTTACACTGTTACGCGAGGTGTTCAACATAATTATTTTTTCCTAAATCATCTAATACTACAATTACAGGCATTGTTTTATGGGTGAATTGTTCTTCTTTTTGGGGTTTTTTATTTGATCTTCTATTACATTTTAACTATTTTTTTCATTTTGTTCACCACATGCTAATGGCGCTAATTTGTTTATATAGGCAAATCGTCCCGTTGGCTAATAGGTATTCAGTCCGTTCAGTTGCTGTGCGATACTGATGTTATGGTCTTGATCCGCCGCCATAATAGTAGAAGAGCCAGTGAACTATTTGACTAACCTGTTTTCACAAAGCCAGAATTTTTTTTAATGATATTTTATTATCGGCCCATTAAGAAAGTACCATTCTGGCAGTCATTCCGCGGTTGTGTCATCATCCCTTCAATTTGTGAAAATTAGCGTTATTTAAAAGCTTATTGTTTTCTCTTTTAGTACTGCAAATATGGTTTAAATCAAATTTGTGGAACACATTGAAAAATTGAAGAAACCAGAACCAGTACACCCGCGCGTAACGCTAAAGTAGCCCGCATAAAATTCGTTCGGTCGGATGTGCGATGCGTTAGGCGCGGGTGTACTGGTTCTGGTTTCTTCAATTTTTCAATGTGTTCCACAAATTTGATTTAAACCATATTTGCAGTACTAAAAGAGAAAACAATAAGCTTTTAAGTAACGCTAATAATAAAGTAATTAAACAAAACGCACTATCCGAAAACATTAATTGAAAAATTATTTTATCCTTTTTAGCTAATAATAAAGGATTATTAAGCATATTTTACTATACATTATGTGGTTTAAGCCAGTATGAGTAGAATCACGTAATTTTTTTTCGATATCTTTTATGGTTACGCCAAAAATTGAGTTTGAAAAAGGGGCCACTTTGGCATATTTTCAATGATATCTCGGCCATAAGGTGAGATACAAAGTTGAAGTTTGGTATAACGGATATTTTCAAAATGACCTTCAAAAAGGCGTATAAATTATTCAAATACAAGGGTATTAGTCAATTATGTAATATGTATGGCAATGCGCCCACACCCTTGCGCGTCGTGACTATTATGTACTCGTCTGGCAGACCCTTGCAACCGTCAGAATGGGCTGGCTTTTTACATATGCTTTCTGAACAGTTAAAAAAAGACACCCTCAAAATTTGAGCCTTGTGCGAGCAAGTTAAAAAAAAATTTTTTTTTACATTTTCACAAATTGAAGGGATGATGACACAACCGCGGAATGACTGCCAGAATGGTACTTTCTTAATGGGCCGATAATAAAATATCATTAAAAAAAATTCTGGCTTTGTGAAAACAGGTTAGTCAAATAGTTCACTGGCTCTTAGACTATAATGGCAACGTTATGGGCTAACGTCGACCATAAATTATATAGAACTAATAAATATTATAAATAGTTTTTAAAACTTCAGCTCGTAACATATTCAGAAAAACTTCAATTTTAAATTTACAGGAATTAAAGATTTTCTGGGCGATGCGAACACTACGGGTTCTCGGGCATTCAGTTAATTCAAATTTAATTCAGTGTTATTTAATAAACAGTGTGCATTTTTGATTGTGAAAAGTCGCCGTATATAATTATCGTTCTGTTAAAGTGACATTATTTTATGAAAACTAGGAATTTATTGGAATTTTTCTTCAAAAGTTAAACAGCTTTTACGAAATTGACTAAAAATCATATTACGGTTTATAGCATTAGTGCAAGAATTAATAACAATGAATTGTTTTTTATCTGTATGTATTAAAACTACGAGCCAATGGTTATTTTTTATTTTTTGATATATTTACTTTTGATATATTTTTGATAAATTTACTCGACTGGGCACTTAGTAAAAAACATTATACTAAAAAAAATTTACTCGACTGGGCACTTAGTAAAAAATATTATACTAAAAAAAATTTACTCGACTGGGCACTTAGTAAAAAATATTATACTAAAAAAAATTTACTCGACTGGGCACTTAGTAAAAAATATTATACTAAAAAAAATTTACTCGACTGGGCACTTAGTAAAAAATATTATACTAAAAAAAATTTACTCGACTGGGCACTTAGTAAAAAATATTATACTAAAAAAAATTTACTCGACTGGGCACTTAGTAAAAAATATTATACTAAAAAAAATTTACTCGACTGGGCACTTAGTAAAAAATATTATACTAAAAAAAATTTACTCGACTGGGCACTTAGTAAAAAATATTATACTAAAAAAAATTTACTCGACTGGGCACTTAGTAAAAAATATTATACTAAAAAAAATTTACTCGACTGGGCACTTAGTAAAAAATATTATACTAAAAAAAATTTACTCGACTGGGCACTTAGTAAAAAATATTATACTAAAAAAAATTTACTCGACTGGGCACTTAGTAAAAAATATTATACTAAAAAAAATTTACTCGACTGGGCACTTAGTAAAAAATATTATACTAAAAAAAATTTACTCGACTGGGCACTTAGTAAAAAATATTATACTAAAAAAAATTTACTCGACTGGGCACTTAGTAAAAATATTATACTAAAAAAAATTTACTCGACTGGGCACTTAGTAAAAAATATTATACTAAAAAAATTTACTCGACTGGGCACTTAGTAAAAAATATTATACTAAAAAAATTTACTCGACTGGGCACTTAGTAAAAAATATTATACTAAAAAAAATTTACTCGACTGGGCACTTAGTAAAAAATATTATACTAAAAAAAATTTACTCGACTGGGCACTTAGTAAAAAATATTATACTAAAAAAAATTTACTCGACTGGGCACTTAGTAAAAAATATTATACTAAAAAAATTTACTCGACTGGGCACTTAGTAAAAAATATTATACTAAAAAAAATTTACTCGACTGGGCACTTAGTAAAAAATATTATACTAAAAAAAATTTACTCGACTGGGCACTTAGTAAAAAATATTATACTAAAAAAAATTTACTCGACTGGGCACTTAGTAAAAAATATTATACTAAAAAAAATTTACTCGACTGGGCACTTAGTAAAAAATATTATACTAAAAAAAATTTACTCGACTGGGCACTTAGTAAAAAATATTATACTAAAAAAAATTTACTCGACTGGGCACTTAGTAAAAAATATTATACTAAAAAAAATTTACTCGACTGGGCACTTAGTAAAAAATATTATACTAAAAAAAATTTACTCGACTGGGCACTTAGTAAAAAATATTATACTAAAAAAAATTTACTCGACTGGGCACTTAGTAAAAAATATTATACTAAAAAAATTTACTCGACTGGGCACTTAGTAAAAAATATTATACTAAAAAAAATTTACTCGACTGGGCACTTAGTAAAAAATATTATACTAAAAAAAATTTACTCGACTGGGCACTTAGTAAAAAATATTATACTAAAAAAAATTTACTCGACTGGGCACTTAGTAAAAAATATTATACTAAAAAAAATTTACTCGACTGGGCACTTAGTAAAAAATATTATACTAAAAAAAATTTACTCGACTGGGCACTTAGTAAAAAATATTATACTAAAAAAAATTTACTCGACTGGGCACTTAGTAAAAAATATTATACTAAAAAAAATTTACTCGACTGGGCACTTAGTAAAAAATATTATACTAAAAAAAATTTACTCGACTGGGCACTTAGTAAAAAATATTATACTAAAAAAAATTTACTCGACTGGGCACTTAGTAAAAAATATTATACTAAAAAAAATTTACTCGACTGGGCACTTAGTAAAAAATATTATACTAAAAAAAATTTACTCGACTGGGCACTTAGTAAAAAATATTATACTAAAAAAAATTTACTCGACTGGGCACTTAGTAAAAAATATTATACTAAAAAAAATTTACTCGACTGGGCACTTAGTAAAAAATATTATACTAAAAAAAATTTACTCGACTGGGCACTTAGTAAAAAATATTATACTAAAAAAAATTTACTCGACTGGGCACTTAGTAAAAAATATTATACTAAAAAAAATTTACTCGACTGGGCACTTAGTAAAAAATATTATACTAAAAAAAATTTACTCGACTGGGCACTTAGTAAAAATATTATACTAAAAAAAATTTACTCGACTGGGCACTTAGTAAAAAATATTATACTAAAAAAAATTTACTCGACTGGGCACTTAGTAAAAAATATTATACTAAAAAAAATTTACTCGACTGGGCACTTAGTAAAAAATATTATACTAAAAAAAATTTACTCGACTGGGCACTTAGTAAAAATATTATACTAAAAAAAATTTACTCGACTGGGCACTTAGTAAAAAATATTATACTAAAAAAAATTTACTCGACTGGGCACTTAGTAAAAAATATTATACTAAAAAAAATTTACTCGACTGGGCACTTAGTAAAAAATATTATACTAAAAAAAATTTACTCGACTGGGCACTTAGTAAAAAATATTATACTAAAAAAATTTACTCGACTGGGCACTTAGTAAAAATATTATACTAAAAAAAATTTACTCGACTGGGCACTTAGTAAAAAATATTATACTAAAAAAATTTACTCGACTGGGCACTTAGTAAAAAATATTATACTAAAAAAAATTTACTCGACTGGGCACTTAGTAAAAAATATTATACTAAAAAAAATTTACTCGACTGGGCACTTAGTAAAAAATATTATACTAAAAAAAATTTACTCGACTGGGCACTTAGTAAAAAATATTATACTAAAAAAATTTACTCGACTGGGCACTTAGTAAAAATATTATACTAAAAAAATTTACTCGACTGGGCACTTAGTAAAAAATATTATACTAAAAAAATTTACTCGACTGGGCACTTAGTAAAAATATTATACTAAAAAAAATTTACTCGACTCGAAATTTAAAGAAAATACAATTTATTGCATTTATGTATAAATAAGCGACGCGATCCGAGCCCATACCATGTCTGGAATGGAAGGTAAAAATTAGATATGTTCAGTTGAATTAACTGATAAATCGCTATGTATAATGAATATCTTAACTAATAAATTATTTATTCATAGAATAGCTAATGAATTATTTATTCATAGCAACATGCAAATTTAATCACTTCTAGAGGTTAATATTCAATACCAATAATATATAAGACATAAAGATAATAGTAGTATACATGATGATTAATAGTCATTAAGGTTAGATAAATGATGATTATTACCGTGCAAGTTATTAGTAGCATGCAAATTAGTTAATTAATTGGTAGTTAATAATGCAGATTAGTAAACTAAGTAAGCTTAAAGTTAGTATAAATGCAAATTAAATGATTAAGAGGTAAATTTAGTGTTATCATGCAACTTATTATATTAGAAACATGCCAAGTAAATATAATTATAATTAGTAAACTATAAGTATACTTAACGTTAGTGTACATGCAATTTATATATGGATGGGTTTTAGTTACATGCTATCATGCAAATTTAATTAATTGGTAGTTAATAACGCTGATTAGTAAACTAAGTAAGCTTAAAGTTAGTATAAATGCAAATTAAATGATTAAGAGGTAAATTTAGTGTTATTATGCAACTTATTATATTAGAAACATGCCAAGTAAATATAATTATAATTAGTAAACTATAAGTATAACGTTAGTGTACATGCAATTTATACATGGATGGGTTTTAGTTACATGCTATCATGCAAATTTACATAATCGTTGACATGTAATTATTAATGATAAGTGATGCCATGTAAGTAGCGGTTTTTCCTATAGATTTAGTTAGCTCGTGTACTGTCGATGGCCAGTTATGTGCTCAATGTAGATGTCTCGAGATTATCTTATCGTATCGCTGACCATCAACTACTTCATCAGCACACAATATTTCTTCCCTATTCCGAAAGGATATCCAAGCGATCCAAGCACTAATGCATCCAGTTCGGTATTATAATTTTTCCTTTTGAAGTGGTCTGCAAGTGCTGCATACTTTCGATTTTTTTCCGCTCGTGCTTGTTCAAATGCCTCTTTCCTGTTTTTGAAGGCTACCGTAACGCCGACGATTTTGACTTCTTTCTTTCATTCGTCAACTATTACAGTATCAGGCCTTTCGAAGCCAGGGTATCCGGGAATTTTTTGGTTTTGGTATATAATAACATTGTCAGGTTTCTTGGCGGCTTTAACGGGATGGGTCACGATTGCATCATGTCGCTTTGTCATCGTTGTGAAGTGTGGGCGACAATGGTTAAGTACATGCGGCAAGGCCTCATTTGCATCGCCGCACCTGCGACACTTCTTATGGCCTTGCCCGTGCCTTCTGCATCCGTTGATTGGTGTGACGTTAAGTCTTGTTCTATGCACAAACCTCCACTCGGCGAATCGCGTGAATTTTCCGTCTCGCATAAAGTGGTTTGATGAGTTGTAAGCCGACATGATTTAGAAAACCTTTCTTTGATCCGGACGTTAATCTTGGCTTTGAGTCGACATCGATGTTATGCCGTTTGTAGGTTTTACTAAAACTCAATCGAATGATGAGTTCAAATGCTATGTCATTATAGTTCAGATGTCGGCTCGGTCTTTGTCCTTTTCTTTACTACCTCCTTGAGGGCGTCCAGACTTGCTTTTGCCAGCGCTTCGTCTCTCGATGTCATAATACGCGTAGCTTATACCACTCAATCACATATACCTCAGAACTCTTAGGCACTCATAACTTTGTTCGCTGGAAAGGGATTTCAGTTCACCGTCGCCCTGTCGAAACTTGGTTGGAAAAGCCGCATGGTTCTTGCCATCTACATGTAAGGTGGTGCATTTGTTTGGATTAAACTTAAGCCCTGTTCAATCTGAAATTTCTAGCGTCGTGTTTAGAAGTTTTTGTAGGCCTTTTCCTGAGGTTGCCACTAGAGATATGTTATCGGCATACGCCAAGACATTGACTCTCTGGCCTCCTACAGTATATGTTTATATTTATTTTTATATTTATACAACACAATTATACAATTATAAATATTAATGGTACATAACTTACATTAATAGATAATAATACATACTATATTAAATGAAATATAATTTAAAAAAAATAAATGTTCACTCAAAATCTTATTTTAAGTTTCCCAGAATAATTTGATGAAAGTTATAACTCAAAGACTCATCAATAGAGTAAAAAACTTGCTCTTTTAAAATTGTGTTGAGTAATTTATAAAATTTCCTATTTCCAACTTCTCTAATACCTAGTGGCAGCTTATTGTAAAGCATTATGCCCAGACCATCTAAGGCAGTGGTCGGGGAACTTTTGGAACCATTATCCCAAAATGTTTTTGTGCAACCTCTCATTACCCCACAAAAAAAATTAACTAAAAGAGTCTATAATTGTAATCTGTTTGGTTAGATTAACGGTTTGCTACATTGTTTGTTACTTCTAAACTTTGAAAAAGGCTGAAACAAATGGTTTGAAGGAAACAATAAATAAAAACTATATTCTTTATGAATAAATATATTTTTCATGAAAATCCTACTAATGAATGAATAAACTAGTGGTGAAGGCATCATGCTTAAGGCAAATTGCTAGAATTTTCCGCACCGTGACGAAATGTTCGAGGAATTTTAAATATTTTCAATTAGATTATTATAAATACTGTAGCATTGTATAATATTCATTAAATATATATATAAGCTGAACAAAGTTATAATTGTTTATTTGAAGTATATAAATGAGCTTTAGAACTTTAGCCAGAATTAAAATTAAAATCTGAATTATTTTCGATATACAAAGAAAAAAATTTTGAAAATAAAAATTGAAATATTTTTCTTTCCCAAAAGTAATTGTTTTGTCAACACAAACAGCAAGTTTTTTTCATCATTCACATCGGATGCTTAGTTCTCTCAAAAACTCTCATTTTTGTACATTTAGCTCTGTTTCTTAGCAGTTGCTTTTGCCAAAACCTAATCACTAATTCTCACAATCATTACAAATTGAATGTTTTCTGGATCATTCAAATGGGATACTCCGTTCTCTCAAAAACCTCGATTTCTATTTTCTGCACTCTTTACTCTGCATCTCCGTAACGGCTGGACCTGCCTTTGCCAAATACTAATCAGCATATCTCGCTATCAATAGGAACCGAATGTTAAATGAATCATTCAAATCGGTCCATCCGCGCGCCCGAAAACGTGAACGAAAAAATGCGGATACACAAAACACACACACATACATGTTAACGGGAAGTTAACAATAATGTCACGGGAAGTTAACAATAATGTCACAAGTGACAATAAACACGCACACGTAATGTAATGTAATAACATTACGATTTGGAAAAATGGTATTGCTTCATCTTTGACACAATTTCTTCAAAATTTTGACTTTAACATGCCAGAGCAATTTTGACATAATCTTCTGCGTTCAATCTATTTCTCCTCGATTTTATGTTTATCAGACTGGAATAGTCTGGTTTGCCTAAATATGAGGTTCCAAATGGCAGCAATTTTCTTACCGCTTCTTCATGTGCTATTTCAAAACCCTTTGCAAAAACATGGCAGGTTTTGTTCACTCCCAAATTCAATACATGCTTTGGTATTAGAACGAAGTTCCAGAATTGATTCTGCCAAACCTGCAGGTTTTTCCGGTACAATCCAACTCACAATACGTGTATCAAGATCTGGAAAGTAATCCAAAAACCGCTCTCTCAGGTGAAGTAATATTCTCACAATCCTCCGTAAAAATATACTATCTTGTTCTCTTCTACTTTCTGCCTTCAATATTCCATCTTTGAACCAAATCCTAACAATATTTCTCTCGCTGAAATAATATTAATATGCTTTTCCTGTAACTCTTTGTTTAATATATATGTGCTCTCAAAAATGTCTGCTAAATATGCGAGATATGAACCCCAGGAAGAGTTTTTAAAATTTTCAGCAAGAATACTTTTTTGAGAAACCATAGAGATTTCAGCTTCATTTTTAAGAGTCCATACTCAATTTAAAATATTTCCGTGAGAGAGCCACCTTACTTCTGTATAATAAATGAGGTAGGTCTCAGCTTTACCATCCTGACATAATTCACAAAATAGCCGTAACATCATGAGTGTTTGTTATTTTCCCTTATAAAAGCTGGAAAACTATAAATATGACCCAGCATTACTGGAGATTCATCCAAAGACACCAAACTGCAATTTCCTATTTTAATCTTTGCGCTTTGAAATATTCGTTTACTTTATTATAAATATCTATTCCACGACATCTGAACTCAAGAAAAAAACAAAAAGCAATACCTTTTCAAAATTATCTACACCTTCAAAGCAAACATATATCAGTTGTGAATTACTATTGAAATCCGTTGTCTCAAGCTGAATAGCAAAATAATTAGTTTGTTTTAATGCAAAAACTTCACATTTTTTCCTAATGCAGAGATTCTTTTCGGTAGTAGGTTTTACTGAAGCTGATTTAAAACAAGCAAGGTATTTAACTTGTTTTAGTGCGAAAATTACTTATTTCTTTACATTTTCTGCTAATGCAGACATTCTTTCCGATAGTAGGTTTTACTGAAGCTGATTTAGTTCTTCGCAAATATATACTTTTTACCCCCAAAAATTCCACTTTTACCCCATTTGGGGTAATTTACCCCGGTTCCCCGACCACTGATCTAAGGTATTAAATAAGGAGGCGAGTTTCAATGTGGGACCTTTTACAAGTTTATGTCTTATGTCATAATAAATACATTTGGGATTTGGGCTTAAATTAAACAGATTAGCATTATTTTTCATGAAACAGAGGGTGATTAGGAGAATAATGCATGGAACGGGTAGAATCTTGTGCTCGTGGAAAAAAGGTCGACGACGAAAGGCAAAACATAACTCTGATTGTTTTTTTCTGTAATTGAAAAACTGACATTAGTAACGACGAAAACCCCCAAAATTGAATGCCGTAAATTACATTTGAATAAAAATATGAGTAATAAATTGTGAAAAGGCTCTCCTTGCTTACTTTCATTTTTAAATTACGAAGCATAAAGCAGGTTTTTGATAATTTAGGATTCAAAGTGTTAATAATGTGATGATCCCATTTCATATTGTTACTAGTATTTATACCAAGAAAATTTTGTATTATTCAAAAACTCATAAGTGTTATTTTTGAAGATGTACGGGGAAATATCTCGACAAATTTTATTGTTATTATTAAAAGAAATTAATTTTGTTTAGTTATTATTTAATACAAGATTATTGTTAGAAACAAATGTTACCCCGTTTTAAGTTAAATGAACACATTGTCATCTGTCATTAAAATACGACTTGACCAAGCAATGCGCCTTTCCCCTGATACCATATCGTTCTAATTTATTGAGCAAAATTTCGTGAGAAATGCTATATATATATATATAAATTTATACATATACATTATACACATTATAAACAATGATGCAATTCGGTCAATAATGTGTCCAGTTATCATCGGGGTCGATAATTGCCTGGCATCTCCGAGGCATGCTTTCTACTAATTTGATGGCGTATTCTAGTGACAAGGATCTCTAGATTGTTTATGCTCTTTTTAGGGGTTCTATCCCCTTCTACGCCACTTTCTCTTGGTTTTTGGCTTCTGCTTTTTGGGCAGCAGCCGTTTTGGACAACGAGTTTTTATGTGGGGATCAAAGATGTTTTCGCCCCATACACAACCTTCCTCCTTTGCCCGGGCTTAGGACCGTCAGCTGTGCGCAAGGGTACGTCTGCAGGCGGAGTTATTAGAAAGGGACAATCATTATTTATTATTATTCTGTATAGCTCGAGTTTTCACTCATTGCTATGTTGCATCTACTTGATAATTGATTATTTCCCGAGTTTTAAATATTAAGCTTGTGTTGTGCAGGACCTTTGGCCGTCAGTGGACTGACGTTTCCATCCCTAACCACGTGGAGGCGGTCCTGCCTTTCTAGCTTTCGATTTATAGGTTCTAATTTTGGTTTTGTACTGCATTTCTGGTCTTAAGGCTTGTTTTGCAAAAGCAACAAGCCCCATATAATTGACTTTACTTTCCAGGTACACATAATTCAGGTACACATTCCCTGGTATTTCAAAAAAAATTTTTAGCTAGAAGGGTAATGCATTTACGCCCACCGGTCGCCAGGTTGACCAGGTAGTGTGGGACTCGACGCGAAGGCAATACCCACTAAACCTAACTCCTAGTATTGTGTCCAGTGGTGTTGTGCTAGTATTTTTTGTCGGAACAGTAAAATTAAAAAAACGGTTCAAAAACCGGTTTTCATGTTTGTTCCGGTTCCGTTCGAAAAGGAAAGAAACAAAATATATTACAAAACCATCTTTGTACACATATATGTATGTTTATTAGAAATATGTGAACCATTAATACGAATTAGTTGAATTATAACTTATAAAATTCAATTATTAAATCATTTTCTGTATATAGCGATTTTTTAAAAAAAAATTTGCCGGAACGCGTTTCGGCCCAAAAATGATTTGCTTGAACGACGTTCCGGCGAGTTCCAGTTTTGCAACACTACTGATTGTGCCTGATGGTTGTTGTGCGTAGGCGCAATGCTTAATATCTGACATGAGTGTTGGGATCTAACCCACTCCTTCTCTTGTACGACGATGACTTGTACACTTCGTCCACCTACCAAACCACATCAGCTCGCCTAAAAGAAGTCTGGTTGAAACTATTTTGAGTTCGTCTTTCTTTAGATTTTTTTCTTCTACTAGAAAAGTAGCCACACTCCCCTGTTGGTTAATTGTATTAATTCTAACATCAGTCGTCTTGTATCCCAATTTAATTATCTCGATCAGATTCTGATAATATCGTATTTTTCGATTGTGCGCTGATCCCATATCGGTGGAGCCCCCAAAAACTTGGGCATCTAGGAGAATAGCCCGGCTGTTTTGAATCGCTATTAGGTCTGGTTTCCTATTTCCTAGAATCGATTTAAGTGGTGGTTCAGCGTAGACTTGAGCACGGCTTTTCTCCATCGCTCTCTTGAGAAAATTATCGACCGCATTATGTCTATCGATCCCAGATTTGTGACTTCTGTGGCAGGTCTGCAGAACATGATCGAGCGATTTCGCTTCATTACAACCTGCTCGACATAACCTGTCTTCCTTCCTACCCCTTGTTGTCCTGCTTTTTGTAGATAGAGCGTTAAATCTTATTTTTATGCTATTGATATAATCTTTACCTGCTAAGAGTCTATTTTCCTCTACGACCCATCGATGTTGTTGGGGAAATTTTCTAGACTTACTTAGTGGGTTTTACGTCTACCGAAGAATGGAGTAAGCGGGCCCACCTTTTGTCTATTTGTTTTGATGATGTTATGGTCGAATTTGTATCATTTAATCTTTTCTCACATTGTGCAACCTCTAGTTGAAGAAAGTTGCTATCTGGCATTTCTAATCTTTCCAGTCTCGACGACTAATTCACTATTAAAAATTGCGCTAACCAAATCTAAATTAGTACTGTCACCTGAATTGAATGAAACTCGGTTCTCAAATATGAACCCTGTTGATCTGCTAATCACACGTAGCTGCGGCAGTACAAAGTTGGTTGTAGCAATTACTCTCCTTATCAATCCATCATCACTAAATTTTAACAAATGAATTAGTAACTGGCATAGAAAATGTGCAAACAAACAAAAATTCTCTATTTTTTATAAAACTTTGAAATCTTGTTTTAACAACTATAAATTTATATAAAGAATGGTATATGTATTTAAAAAATTGTATGGATTAATATAAAATTTCAGATTTATTCTGAATTTTTGGTTCTAAAATTTATAAATTCTAAGTTCTAAAAATTGTAGATTTATTCTAATGATTATAGATTTTAGTTCTAGAATTTCGAAATTGGTTCTAACAATTGGATTTAGGTTCTGAAAATTGGATTTTTGTTCTAAAATTTATGTAATCAAAAGATCTACTAGCAATAATTCTATAATTGGACTATATCGAATATATGAAATCTAAAATTTGGTCAATCTAAAAATGAATAGAGTTCGCGGTCATAAGGACACCAAATTGATTTATTTTCAGTCAACTTTCACGAAAAAAAATCTTTATGTACTTTAGCACCTATTTTCCTGTCCAAAGCATTAGTAAATTTTGCTAAAGTTGCAATCGGATGAGGATGAGAAAGAAGTGCGAAAGAATATTTGAAATCTAAAATTTGATCAATCTAAAAATGAATAAAGTTCGCGGTCATAAGAACACCAAATTGATTTATTTTCAGTCAACTTTCACGAAAAAAAATCTTTATGTACTTTAGCACCTATTTTCCTGTCTAAAGCATTAGTAAATTTTGCTAAAGTTGCATTCGGATGAGGATGAGAAAGAAGTGCGGCATTTGCCAAAGCTTCTTTCATTTTACTAATGGCTTTGATACATTTGTCTGGTAAAATTACAGGTTTATTTCTCTTAAGAGCATGTGATGATAAAAAATTATCCAGTGGAGCTTGAATCAATGCCGTGTTAGGTATGTAATCTCTATAAAATTTACACATACCTAAAAAGCGTTATATTTTTTGCCGTTTTTGGTAGTTTTGAAGGCTTGGAAATTCTTTTTCCGGTAATTGAGTAGAATCTCGTGTCGTTATTGCGTGGCCTAAAAAGTTAATAATTAATTTACCAAATATTGATTTTTCAATCTTGATCACGATGTCATTATTATCCAGACGTTGAAATATCTTTTACAATTTGTGATCATCTGGTGAAAGTGAGAATACCAGAATGTCTTCTATGTTCACCTACACAAAAATTTAGACCTTTGAGAACTTGAAACGTTTGAGCGGCGTTTCTTAGACCATATGTCATGAAATTATATTCAAAAAGTCCAACTCGTGTTGTGCATTAGCATTTATAATACGTTGGAAACTAATTGAGAACTTCTCTGCTTCTTGTTTGTCTGTAGCATTTGCCTATCCATGCATGATAACGCTGATTCCATATCGTTTGTTAAATCTGAAAAAGAAAACATTCTGTATGGATCTAAACTCATCATCATTTATTCAACACTACAACATCTCAATAATAATATCGGGATTTACCATAGACATTGCACTATATGGACGGCTAGTCCTAATGTGTTTTCCGTTGCATATAGTGCTCAAATATAGAAGGGACTGTGGCGTCACTTGCTGAGCGTACGTTGTCGACAATCGCACACATCATATCCACATCATAATTAATACTTAGACTTTTTACGTTATTACATGTTTTTATTCTAATAAATTATATTAATATACTAGCAAACCCGACGAACTCTGTTTCGCCACCAGATGGTTTCGTGAGAAAGATGAAGAAATTTTTTGTTTATTTTATATTTGAAAAGGAAAAATGTGATTTTATTATAAAACAGTAATGAATTTATTTCGATTACAAAAATGTAGTGTTTTTTAGTTGAACTTCTCTAAGTAAATGAAAGTGAATCCGCAAATTATCCGTTTCATTGAAGTGCTCTTTGGTAAACCACATTTTTTGTTTTTTGGTCTGATGTTAACACAAACAAAGCGGATGGTTTTCCAACTCGTGAACAGGCAACGTATAACTGCCCATGTGAAAAACAATGATTTTCTAAATAGTCTATTTGATATTTATCCCGCAAACACTAAGCGATTGGCCTTGCGACTTGTTATTGCGAACGCAAGGCAAACTGGAAATTGCAATCGTTTGAAGTCAAACGAAAGACCAGTCGGAATTATTGGTATGTCACCAAATCGCCAGCAATTTTTGATTTAATGGTGAAATTTAGTGCGTGTTGCGGCAAAAATTGCTCGTTGACTTAACCAAGCATAATTCTGATAATTCTTACTAATTACTCGAAATTTTAATTACGGTGCGTGAAGTTCCAGCATTTGCATTAGGGTACGATGCCATGCACCACTAATTTTCTTAGCTATAAACCTTGCGGAGCCCGAGATCTTTCCAACAAATGCTAAATTGTCGATATCAGTTCGTGCGTTCTAGAGTTATTTCGTCAGGAAAGAAAACCCGACTTATTTTTATATATATAGAATATAGAAGATAATCTATTTGAAATTATTTAAAACAATTGTTGATTATTTTTATTACTCGAATTTTTAATTACGGTGCGTGAAGTTCCAGCAATTTGCATTAGGGCACAATGCCATGCACCACTAATTTTCTTAGCTATAAACTTTGCGGAGCCCGAGACCTTTCCAACAAATGCTAAATTGTCGATATCAGTTCGTGCGTTCTGGAGTTATTTCGTCAGGAAGGAAAACCCGACTTATTTTTATATATATAGAAGATAGTTAATAGAAATTTAAAAACATAACATTTAATAAAACATAACGAACTTAATGAATCTCAGAACATATTTCATAATATACAAATTTTTAAAACTATTAATAAAATACTTAAATAATAAAGCTCTGTCTCAGCATGAGCGACATGCTCATCCTGGAGTAAGGAACTACAGACGACAGTTAGACCGCCCTCGATCGGCAAGGCCCGAAGAATCAGCCCGTCTGAGAGTGTGGACTAGCGAAGACATTGAGACTCTGAGGAGGGTCAATGATCAATACCTCAACAGTCCCAATGTTAACGTCAAAATCAGGGACGAATATCTCCCTCACATGATGCGCACTCAAATATTGGACAAAAGGGGTGAGCTGAGCCTGCGCACTAGAGCTGGTGAAATAATTGACGATCCAGTAGTCGGTAGCGTAGCGGTAGTCGCCCCAGAACACCCTGGTGGCAATGATCATGAGACTAGGCACCAACCTGCTGTCCAAGTAGTAGCCTCTCAACAAGAACGAGAGCTCGATGACCTTAATTCTTGGGCACAACATCTCTTGGTGGAATGGGAAAAATGGCAGGACATGGAGATTGCTGAGGAGCTCAACGAGGCGTCCGCCCAGCTCGAAGACCTTAAAAAGTCTCTAGAAGCCGGTGTCGAACCTGATGATGTGTACAAACGCATTGATAACCTCGTTGAGTGCGTCTTGACCCATGTCCTCCCAAACATCGGGGAGGAGAGGTAGGGACGTACATGGTCGTAGGCGCGATCGAGGCCAGCGCAGAAACCAGCGTAAATTTAACTACGCAAGGCATCAAGACCTGTACCATAACTGCCCCAATAAACTGGTTGAGTCGATAATCTCTGGCTGCAATACTGTGGACAACAACATTCGTCCACCAACAGGGGACGTTAGGACTCTATATGACGGACTTTGGGGAACCGCATGGGAAGGTAGTTTTCCCATCGTCGATCCGAAGCCTACTATATCAGTGCTCGAAGCTCTCTCCGTAATCGCCCCCAACACCATACGGGAGCGAATCAAGCGTATTAACGCTAAGAAGGCTGTTGGACCGAGCGGTGTGAGCAAGGCAGACCTTACCAGGCTCAAAGGGACGGAAACTGTATTAGCCCGGCTCTTTAACATAATTGTCTGGTCCAGACACTTCCCCAAGTCCTGGAGGGTTTGTACAATTACTCTCATACCCAAGAAGGGTAAGGACTGTTCTAAGGCGGAGAACTGGCGCCCAATTACTATAGCATCGCTCTTGGTAAGACTTTTCTCCGGTGTCATCGAAAATGGCTTCCGTAGATGTATAACCCTTAATAATCGACAAAAGGGGTTCACCCTAGAAAATGGGTGCTTTCTTAACACCTTCGCATTAAGCAAACTCACAAAGTTTGCCAAGAGAAATAACGGGTTGTCATGTGCCGTATTAGACATTTCCAAAGCCTTCGACACGATTTCACATGCCGCTATCAGAGACGCGTTGGCTCGGCTAGGTTTACCCAGCCACACAAGAGAACTGGTGATGTCCATGCATGAGAACATTCGCACCGAGATCAAGCTGGGTAATGATAAGATTACGGTTGATATTAAGCGTGGAGTCAAGCAGGGAGACCCGCTTTCTCCGCTGCTTTTCAACTGTGTCTTGGACCCGTTGCTGGAACAATTGGAGAGCAATGGAGACGGTGTAAGCATTGGCTCCCAGAGCATCTCTGTTCTGGCCTTCGCCGACGATCTGGTGGTTTTTGGTAAAACCCCACAGGATCTTCAAGCAAAGCTAGATATTGCTACCAAATTTCTGGCTGATCTTGGCATGCATGTTGCGGTTGAGAAATGTAGCAGTTTCCAGTTTCAAATCCGGGGAAAGTCGTGGATTCTGTCGGACCCGCGAGTTGAGATAAGCGGTAAAACGCTTCTTCAATGCGGGCCCGATGGACACTTCGACTACCTTGGCCTAAAGTTCTCTCCCTGGAAAGGATTTGAGTACAAAAAGGTAGTGGGCGACCTACATCACAGTCTTCCTAGAATCAAGAGGTTAAGGGTGAAGCCCACTCAGAAATTGGAGCTGCTTAAACGTTTCATCATTCCGCATTATTTGTACCGGTTAACCGTCGACCCGCCATCTCAGGGCGACTTACAAGGGTTGGATAAGGCTCTTCGCAACTTTGTACGGGAAATCTTCGACCTCCCTCACTCCACTCTGCTTTTCTACACACCTCCCCGTGAAACGGTGGACTTGGCCTACCGCGATTGGAACGAGTAGCTGCCTACTCTTTCCTTAGGTCGATGGTTAGATGTCGAGACTCCGGCGACCCCTTTCTGGATGTATTGTGGGAACAGAACAACGTCGGTACCAAAGTCGCTGAGATGGCATTAGAGGTCCCCTAACCATCAGGGCCATAGGAAGTGCAAAAAGGGGAGCCATCGAGGATGAGTTTAGAAGATGGGCGAGTTGCGCGTCCCAGGGACTAGGAGCTCCATGTTTCCGAAAGGACCGAATTGGGAATTCCTGGCTCTGGAGGCCCAACCTTCTAGAGGGCAACTCACGTTATATCGATGCTCTTCGCCTTCGTACAAATACGTTCGGGTGTAAAGCAGCCCTTGCTAGAGCAACACCCATGAACGACATAAAATGCCGACGATGTCACTCCGCCAATGAGACCCTTGGACATGTGCTGGGCCAGTGTTCCTTTATTAAGCCGCAGAGAATACATAGACACAACGAGATCGTGACTTTATGTCGTAATGATTTTATCGACAAATACCCTGCCGGACATTATATGACCGAAGCGACGTTTACTGTTGACGGGAAACGGCTCAGGCCCGACCTTGTTCTCTGGGACGGCGATCGATCATATATTGTCGATATTACTGTCAGATTTGAGCAGGGCAATTCTCTCGGCAAAGCCTATTCCGAAAAATCCAAAAATATGAGTCACGGGCACTGCACACTGCCGGGTTATACCGATAGTTGTTGGGTCTCGTGGCGCCCTACCCTCAAACACCCTACTCAATATATCCCTCCTTTCCAAACATCCTAAAAGCACTGGCCAAACCTCGTCCCTTGTTGCCCTAAGAACATCGATCGAGATGAGCAATAGATTTCTCGACGGATAGTGTGCGGTGTTGGCGGACCCCACACAACTACACTCGGACCATAACTTCTATTGACGAAACTAATTTGAACTGGGCGGTGACCTCCTGAAGCGCACCCCGCATGTGTCGGAGCTGCGGGTTTAAATGATTCCCCATATACTTATTCAATGATTCCTAATAGCGCAGTCACGGGAGGCTCATTTGTGATGTCTGTAATGTCCCATTTATGGTATGTGTAGCCCTTCTGGCTTGTGAGGCATTTGACAGGTTATTATTTCCCTCCTGTCCTATAATAGCCTGTCAAAGGCAGCAGATACCTCCGCGCGGTGCCCCGTGGACAGTCCTCGATCGCACTGCATTCCTACGGGAATGCAGGGCGATCGGTGGCTGACTGAACTCTGCTGTTCCCCGCAAAGTAGGTTGCGGATGGACCTGCGAGGGATCCTCTACATCAGTGTTGAATTGGACCGGTAGCGATCCGCGTTGCTGCTACTCGGTCTCCAACACTGGTGGTTTTTCCATGCCTGGGCCGGCGATGGCCTCGGTGGGAAGTGGGTGGTGCCCGTGGGAGAGACTTGTTAATCCTGCGCATGATGGAACTTGTTAAACAGCGCATGATGGAACCGCGGCTAATAGGGTGCTTTGACGTTTGACTGGGGCGGTACATCTATCAAATAATAACGCAGGTGTTCTAAGGCCAGCTCAGCGAGGACAGAAACCTCGCGTAGAGCAAAAGGGCAAATGCTGGCTTGATCCCGTTGTTCAGTGTGCACAGGGATTGCGAAAGCATGGCCTATCGATTCTTTTGGCTTGAAGCGTTTTCAGCAAGAGGTGTCAGAAAAGTTACCACAGGGATAAATGGCTTGTGGCAGCCAAGCGTTCATAGCGACATTGCTTTTTGATCTTTCGATGTCGGCTTTTCCTATCATTGCGAAGCAGAATTCGCCAAGCGTTGGATTGTTCACCCACAAATAGGGAACGTGAGCTGGGTTTAGACCGTCGTGAGACAGGTTAGTTTTACCCTACTGATGAATCGTCGTTGCGATAGTAATCCTGCTCAGTACGAGAGAAACCGCAGGTTCGGACATTTGGTTCACGCACTCGGTCGAGCGGCCGGTGGTGCAAAGCTACCATCCGTGGGATTATGCCTGAACGCCTCTAAGGCCGTATCCTTTCTAGACAAAGTAAGCAACGATATCTCTAGGAGTCTCGTGAGTCGAAAGGCTCAATACAATGTGATTTATTAGGTATTCGGCACACGCCGTTTATCGCACGAGCCATTTTAGCCGAATGAGGCGCTGGACAGTGGCGGTATCCGTCCGTTATATCTGTCTTGCCTATAGCGGTCGATCATGGGTCACTAGTTCGATGTAGAGACACGGAATCGTATGTAAACGACTTAGGTACCTGGCGGGGTGTTGTACTCGGCAGAGCAGTTATCACGCTGCGATCCGTTGAGGCTCAGCCCTTGGCTTGGGGATTCGTCATTTTGGCCCTACGCTATTAGAGCATAAGCCTTAAGCCGTCATATTGCAGCATGCCACAATCAGTAGGCTTGACAGTCGAAAACTTGTACATGCTGTACATGTGACACTTCTTCGGTATCTACTTAGCTATTTTGTACAATGTGCGAAAGTCAGCACGTAAATCAAAACTTATCGACAAATTCCAATACTAGAAATAAGCAATGTACGTATAAGTTATCTATAATGCAAAATGCGTGCAAGTTGTCAATGTGTAAAATACGTGCAAGTTGTCAATTTGCAGAATGCGTGCAAGTTGTCAATTTGCAGAATACGTGTAAGTTGTCAATGTGCAAAATACGTGCAAGTTGCTATTTTTATTTAATTTTTGTAATATACTCTAAATAATTAGTAAATTCCAACCTATAAATATTTCGATTCTTTTATAATAAAACTAGCAAACCCGACGAACTCCGTTTCGCCACCAGATGGTTTCGTGAGAAAGGTGAAGAAATTTTTTGTTTATTTTATATTTGAAAAGGAAAAATGTGATTTTATTATAAAACAGTAATGAATTTATTTCGATTACAAAAATGAAGTGTTTTTAGTTGAACTTCTCTAAGTAAATGAAAGTGAATCCGCAAATTATCCATTTCATTGAAGTGCTCTTTGGTAAACCACATTTTTTGTTTTTTGGGATGACGTTAACACAAACAAAGCGGATGGTTTTCCAACTCGTGAACAGGCAACGTATAACTGCCCATGTGAAAAACAATGATTTTCTAAATAATCTATTTGATATTTATCCCGCAAACACTAAGCGATTGGCCTTGCGACTTGTTATTGCGAACGCAAGGCGAACTGGAAATTGCAATCGTTTGAAGTCAAACAAAAGACCATTCGGAATTATTGGTATGTCACCAAATCGCCAGCAATTTTTGATTTAGTGGTGAAATTCAGTGCGTGTATATCATTATTCTGTGCGGCAAGAATTGCTCGTTGACTTAACCAAGCATAATTCTGATAATTCTCACTAATTACTCGAAATTTTAATTACGGTGCGTGAAGTTCTAGCAATTTGTATTAGGTTGCATTAGGGCAAGATGTCATGCACCACTAATTTTCTCAGCTATAAACCTTGCGTAGCCCGAGTCCTTTCCAACAAATGCTAAATTGTCGATATTCGTGCGTTCTGGAGTTATTTCCTCAGGAAGGAAAACCCGACTTATTTTTATATATATAGAATATAGAAGATAATCTATTTGAAATTATTTAAAACAATTGTTGATTATTTTTATTGCTGGAATTTTTAATTACGGTGCGTGAAGTTCCAGCAATTTGCATTAGGGCACGATGCCATGCACCACTAATTTTCTTAGCTATAAAGCTTGCAGAGCCCGAGACTTATTTTTATATATATAGAAGATAATCTATTTGAAATTATTTAAAACAATTGTTGATTATTTTTATTGCTCGAATTTTTAATTACGGTGCGTGAAGTTCCAGCAATTTGAATTAGGGCACGATGCCATGCACCACTAATTTTCTTAGCTATAAACCTTGCGGGGCCCGAGACCTTTCCAACAAATGCTAAATTGTCGATATCAGTTCGTGCGTTCTGGAGTTATTTCGTCAGGAAGGAAAACCCGACTTATTTTTATATATATAGAAGATTTTCAGTATATTTCTTTTTTAACAAAATATTCAGTATTTATATATAATTTCAAACTACATCAAGTAAACTTTTAGGGGACATTAGCGAGTAAGCCTAACCTAGAATCTTGCATCGAAACAGGTTAAAAACATTTTCCGGCTTTTTGAAATCAGTAAGTTACGGGTACCTCAGACTACATCAAGTAAACTTTTAGGGGACATTAGCGAGTA
Source organism: Ctenocephalides felis (assembly GCF_003426905.1). Lineage (NCBI taxonomy): Eukaryota > Metazoa > Arthropoda > Insecta > Siphonaptera > Pulicidae > Ctenocephalides > Ctenocephalides felis. Next base: position 32,497 of record NW_020539380.1, read on the forward strand.
AGCCTAACCTAGAATCTTGCATCGAAACAGGTTAAAAACATTTTCCGGCTTTTTGAAATCAGTAACTTACGGGTACCTCAGACTACATCAAGTAAACTTTTAGGGGACATTAGCGAGTAAGCCTAACCTAGAATCTTGCATCGAAACAGGTCAAACTACTTTTGTAGAAAAATATTGTTTTTGGGTTTTTAGGAATGACATATATTAATTCTATTATTTATTTACATGACATGTTTTAAACACAACATTTTTATTTCTTTAAGTTATATATTTATTTAAAATAAAATATCTTACATTTAGCTAATACAATTTAAATAAATTAATATCTGAAATCTGCTTGCTTTCCAGTCGAGGATGCTGTCATAACACCTTCGCGATTTTGCTCTAATACGCGTTTTGATACATTAGCCAGTAATTGAACATGTCTCTCAGTTCCCTGAATGTGGACCGGAATTTTAGGGTCACTCCATGGACACTCATTGCTTTGTAGATATTGTACTAGATGTTCGTGAGGAATATTTAGCGTAAAGGCTGGTTCGGATATATTTGAATAATCATCCATATCTATCATATTAGTATAGTCGGTGTATTCGAAATTTATTTCCGGTGTTTTGTAATCTCTCAATTGCGTCAGGTCTTCCTCATTATTACGGTAATATAAGATTTTTCTTATAGCTGAATCTCGTATTTCCTTTTTATTATCAAACAACATTGCTAATAAAATATTTTCCGAGTGAGCATAGTATGCGTTTTCTTTAGCAACATTGTTTACAATTTGTATTAAATTCGAGTTTAAATATTGCGTCCAGCTAATAAATTAATAAAATAATATAGTACCATACACCACAGAGTTGTAATATTTAATGTTAAAGTACATTGGAATATATACTTTCATTACGTAGTTTGCCAGAATTTTCAAATTTTTGGATGGCTTATTAGTAGTTACATATAACCGAAGTAACCTACTAGCCTTCGTGATCCAACGGGAATGTGCTATTGGCCCTGGTTTCATGTTAGCTAAGTCTGCCGATACTTCTCCAGAAGCAACTGCTTTAGCTATTTTTATTAAATAACTTGAGTCAGTTGTCGATTCAGCAGGACTTATATTAGCCAAATTTTTAAGTGGGATTGTTTCGAAGTCTTTTACCGGCTGGAAGTATATAGGAAAAAATAAATTATATTGAATTTGGACATAGGGTATTAAAAATAGTAAATATGTTATAACTCACCGGTATATTTTCGCATGTTTCAATTTGTTTGCTTAATATTCCAGTTTTTGTTCGTGGTCCAGTGGTCAATGATTTTTCCAAATAGTTAAATAAATGGCGAAGTGGAAGTTCGTTAAAGTGGAGAAGACACACAAACCAATGCAGTGGCCTATTTAACTGAGTTTCAAATCGACGTAAAATCCCATTTTTTACGCCTGTATTTGCCATCGCCATCGCAACATATGTCTATCAAAGAATCGAGAGCTATAACTTTATCGGCGAAAAACTCGTTCAATTTGATTACTTTACTTTCCGAATCTTCATTTTCCAATTTTGTGTAACCCAACAATTGGCAATTCAGTTCCTTTAAAATAACTAAATGCGCTTCTTTAATCATTCGTGGGTGAAACTTCTTATCGATTTTTTCCATGGTAATAGAATCATTTTTTCGGCCGTCGAATGAAAATGCTATTAATTCAGAAGAATCATATCGTTTGTGTAGAGCTTGCCTATTTTTCTGCCTCTCACGAACGCTTTTATTTTTATCCATAATGACAGGATTGCCCCAATCATCCATTACGCCTAGGTCATGCAGGATTGCTGTCACCACGCCAGAACCAACTCTATCAGAAATTGCAAATCTGTCGCACATTAAGACATAGCTTGGAGCCTTATATCTTCGACTATATGGTCCACGTTCTATATGAGCTTTCCGAACTGCTTTTAAAATCAAAACCAACATCTGGAGTAATATTGCTAGTTATTGTTGACGCTGATACTTCATCTTCAATTTTTATAATATATTCTGGTATCGTAGATTTCCTCTCATTATGTTGATCCATCAGCTCGGGATCTGTCCGCAAGAACACAGTATTCTTCGCAAATCGCATTTGCATTTTCCAATATAAAATAATTCTTTCGTGGATTCTACAAACTCCTGAAATGATGCTTGAGTAGACTTGCTTTTATTTGTACTTTTATATTATATTTATATCAATCAATCGGTTCAATTTTCTAGCGATACTTCGTTTCTCCATAATTGAAATATCAATTTTTTCCCATGTCTGAATCAATTTCGTTACCACATTTGGAGTAAATGTTTTACATGAAAACATTTTATTTTGTTTTTTTTTATTTTTCCGCCCAATAAAAATAATACCTGATAATTTCCATAATTGTCGGAAGATTCACTCCTGTAAATTCTTCTGCTGGTCCAAATGTAATTTGATCATGCGAGCGCATATGATTCAAATTACTGGCACTTGCGCCTGAATTTAAATGAGAACTCGCCATTGATACTTGACGCCCTAGTGACGAACTGAATGAACATTTATGCGGAGTTGTCAATATATTATTTTCGAAATTTCTAGAATTATAATAAAAAAATACTAGCGCACTCTGATGGAAATAAATAACAACAAACTAAATCCGATTTAAAAACCCCCGCACAAACTCTTAATAAAAATAAAACTCACAATTTGAATTATTCACATGCCTAAATTAATATATTTACTTATTAAAAACAGTATTTTATTGAAAATTTTGCTGGCTAAAGAGTTATTTGCGATATATGGTTTTGCAGTCAAAATTCATTTAAATAACACATATATTTCATATAAAAAGGTGCCCATATCGCTTAATTTTACTTCAATAATGAATTGGCCCGACCTAATATAGTTATATATATATATATATATATATATATATATATATATATATATTTCTATAATAAAAATGTAATGACATGGAAACAAACTCCATTGTCCATTTATCCAGTTTGGCCATGAGACTAAAGAATATTCAAGAGACTAAGAATATTTTAAGTTTAGTGTTTAGCTCGGACATGGCGCTGCCGAGCATATGGAAGCCAGTTCGAGACTACCTTCTGGAAAGTGCTGTCGCAGACCTTGGTGTATTTGCACACAACATCTATTTTAAATATCAAAAGTCAATTATGAATATATCTATATATATATATATATATATATATATATATATATATATATATAAAAATATATAAAAAAACGTTTTTATTGATGTTATGCCCGATTATTAGACTTTGTTAATATATATATATATATGTACTAGCTGACTCGGCAAACGTTGTTTCGCTAAGTAAGGTATATTCTAAACAATTTCTAGAGAATCAAGAGATAACATGGTATAATCCAATCCAAGTCGTTTTTGGTATTTCGACTTATTGATTACGTTTTAAGTTTTTCAGATTCTTTTTGGATTCTGCATTTTGTGTATAATTGTAAATAATACTACTGAGCTTATACAAAATTTTGTATTGAAAATTTTGTACTCGCCCTTGAAAAATTTCTGCGAGGAAAGATAGAAAATGAATCAAGTATTTCTTCTTTGATCTGCTTTTTGAAAAGTTTCAAGTAACATTCTATGAATTAAAGTAAATTTAATAAAAAGTATATATGTAGAGCAAGGCGAAGCACAATGGTCCAATTTGACTTTGAGCAAATATCAACTATATCACGAAAACTAAGCTAAATATATCACAACAAATAACACATTTCAAACAAACAATTATCTGACTACGTTCAGTAAAACTGTCAGCTACTTCATCATTGAAAAAATGTGCTTTCTTGCTGTCTTTCAAAAATTTGTTATCTAGAACTTTTTACCCTATAGGCGGAGTAACTTGAAATGGCCAGGTGGCAAACAGGTTTAATGTCTTATTTTAATTTTAAAGATATTTTACAAAATAATTACACTTTTAACTAATGCTAAAATAAACTACCAACGGAAGAAAATACATTTATTATAGATTTTCAAGGATTAACGTTTATCTCCCGATAGCATGGTCATGAGAATCAAGGTTATAGCTGGTTATACATCTTTTTCCCTCTACATTCAAATATTGAGCTAAACAATGTTTAACTTTGACACTGATTTTTGACACATTGGTGGTGGACGTTTTTAACCCCAAACCTTCATATTTTACTGTCTATTTTTCGATTAATTCTGGGAAATTATAACTGGGAAAATGTTATTTGATAAAATGTCCCTCTGATTGATACCTTTAGGTCAGTGGCAGATTAAGTTCTCTGCCGCCCTAGGCCCTATCCGCTCAGGCGCCCTTTTTAATAGACTATAAATTATTTAGATATAATTTTTAACTTTGCGTACGGTAAGTTATATTAATCGCAAATGAATCGAAAATGATATTATTTTCTTATCTTCACGTTTCAAGCCTTCTGAACGTTTTGATATACCTCAAAATGTGTATGTGTATATGTATGTATGTATGTTTCCATTGATTCTGATTAGTTTTTCGCTAAGGCTGGTCCAACCGTTTCGAAGATACTAACATAAGTAATAACTGCAAATAAAGATCAGAACCTTAGACCCTGAATCTTTTCCTTATGTCGTATTTTTGTAGATGGTAACCCGACTGTTGATCCTTTCATATTAGATTACTTCATTATTTGAAATTAGGGGTGACTTATTCGCGAAGAAAATTTGAAAATTTAGAGTTTTTTTGCAAAGCAATGTTAACATTTGTATTTATTATTAATATTCTTATAAAGTATCTGATAATTTGATATGCGTATGTTCAATGATCATTTTTCATCACCAAGTTTTATTTTTATAACTTTATTCTGGATCTCCATAACCGCTGCACCTGTCTTCCCAAAAATGGTTTAATTTAAATTTGAGTAAAATGTTTTTTGAATCATTCAAATCGGATGCACCGTTCTCTCAAAAACCGAATTTCCATTTTTTTGCACTTTTTGTCATGTATCTTCGAAATGGCTGAATCTGTCTTTGCCAAAAACTAATCAGCACGTTTCCCAACCAGTAGGAATCGAATGCTTCTTGAATCGTACAAATCGGTTGATCCGTGCTCTCGAAACCGTCAAAAATTAGTATTCGTTCTAATCGAGAAACCCTTACGAAAATTAGTAATTGTCCTAATTACATACATACATATTACTTACATCCAAACGCACGCACACACAAACATCAATTTTTTCTAAGACACAAATGGTTAGAAACCTTTGAAACTTAAAGATAAGCAAAAAAAAATATTTTCGATTTTTTGCGACTGCTATAACTTACGCCTCGAGAAGTTAAAAATGAAAATAAATTTTGTACTGATTATTACAATTTTTGTAAAATATTCTGATAATTTGATGTGCAAATGTTCATTTTTGATCACCAAATCATTTCTGATCTTTTTGACCACCAAATGGCACTTTGACGTTTTTGACCACCAAATGGCACTTTTTTGGATCACCAAAAACACTCACTCTACCATCGCAAAAATTTAGTCAATTCTTCATTTCGTTGCACAATTAAAATGTGTTTCGATTTTTTTAATGGGACAGAGAATGGGGCTCTCTAAAAATTGAATAGCTATTTTTTATCATATTGCCCCCTATTTCAAAATGGGTAAACCTGTCTTTACAAAGAACTAATGAGCACATCTTTCCTACAATTGAACTATTCATTCGGTTGATTCGTCTTAAAAGCGTCGACAAAAAAATGTAACCGCAAATACGCATGCATACATCAATTTTTCCTAAGGTATGCCAAAATGTTTGGAAAGTTTTGAAACGTAAATATTTTTCAACAATTGTAGTTACGTTTCGTTTTTCGAATTACTATAACTTACCCGTGAAGTAATGCCCATTGGTGGTCAAAAATGATCAATGAACCTAAGCACACCAAATTGTCAGATATTTTAGTTTAGGTTCAGTTTTATTTTATAGAATTCATTTTGAAGAAAAAGAATTATGTTAATTCCCGAAATAAAATAAGAAACCATTTAAAACTATAAAGCGTTTTGTTTTGTATCTAAGATTCACCTTAACAAAGTTACAAAAAATGAACAGATCTTCAATATTTCTCCAAAAATATCAATTTGATAATTTTTATTTTAAACATGATACATCAATGAAAATATTAATGAGGCGCCCTCGAATAAGTTTGATTAGAAAACGAATAATATTCTACTTCATAGAAAATTATCTAGATCAGAATCAATCCTTAAAATAAATTGCCGTGACTATTTTTCGGATTTAAAATTTTGACATTCTGAAAAATTTGCCGCCCCCCAAATTGTGCCGCCCTAGGCCCGGGCCTCACGGGCCTATGGGGTAATCCAGCACTGCTTTAGGTTCTGAATTGGAATAACATAAATAAAAAATAATATTACCTAGAAAATGGTTTATAAATACCAATGAGTATATAATTATACAAATGGGATCTTTCAGAGCACCGTGTTTGAGAAAAATATGCTATTACGCCAAAAAGTACATTTCATATTAACATTTCAAAAAGATTGATATTTTGAGTTTCTAGTAACACTTGCGGCCCGTTTACTAACGTTTTTGTATAAATATAAATAAAACTACGAACAAATCTACTTACTACAATTTAATCATAATTAAATAATATTTACGCAGAACATCCTATTAAAAGTAATTTTTTTTCTTAAAAATTTTATTTGATCATCTATCTACAGAAGATATAAAATCAATTGCATGGCTTAGAAAAACAAACAAAGAAAGAAAAAGCTAGGATCTGCATCCAGTGATGCAGTTCTTTACAGTATGATATCTAGATTGTCAAAAAGAAAAACAAAAAGAAAAATAGAAATTAGTACTTATGATTAAACCTTAAGTCGTTGGGGTAGTTCTTTTTCAGTCTTCTGAATTGGATCGGTTCTAGCAGCTTTCTTGCAAGGTTATTTTGGTGAAAGGTGAGCCTGTTACGATACTTTAGACAAAGTCTAGGAATCTCGTTTATAATGAAAGAGACACCCAGTTCATCATGGAGTAACCAGTTGGGGTGCGTTGGCAATTTGCCTAAGCATTTTATTTTGGAACCTCTGTAAGATCTCTACATTTGAGTGGCTGGCGGTGCCCCAGAGCTGAATGCCATAGGTCCAAATGAGTTTAAGTATTGATTTGTATATCAAAACTTTATTTGACATCGACACTTTAGATTTACGGCCCAGCAACCAATATAGTTGTCTTCGCTTTTCTTCGAGTTGTTTACGCTTTTGGCAGATGTGTGCTTTCCACGTGAGTTTTCGATCCAGGTGAAGTCCCAGGTATTTAACATTATCCTTGTTGGGTAGCAAATTATGGAAGAGAGTCACAGGTGGGCATGTATGTTTCCTCAGTGCAAAGGTGACGTGAGCTGATTTTTGGTTGTTTACCTTGAATCTCCAGATGCTAAGCCAGTCTTGCAGTGTATCCAGGTTTGATTGTAGGAGGTGTGAAGCTAGAGCGGGATCTTCGTGGGCAGCTAGAATTGCCGTATCATCCGCAAATGTTGCTGTAACCGTATTAGTTGTAACGGGTAAGTCATGAGTGTATAAAAGATATAACAAGGGTCCAAGTACACTTCCTTGCGGAACGCCGGAGCGGATAGGCCGAGTTGAAGATTTTTGATCACCTATGCTAATGAAAAAAGATCTGTTTAGTAGGTATGATTCAAGAAGACGGAAGTATTGAGCAGGGAGTACGGTTTTAATTTTAAAAAGAAGTCCAGTGTGCCAGACCTTGTCGAAGGCCTGGCTGACGTCAAGAAAAGCGGCAGAGCAATAGAGTTTATTTTGGAAGGAATTAGTTATATAGTTAACCACTCTTTGTATTTGCTCAATAGTGGAGTGCCCATTTAAGAAGCCGAATTGATGGGTGGGAAGGATAGATGAAGACACCATTAGGTTTTTAATTTTGCTGTGGATTAGCTTTTCAAATATTTTGGAGAGTGATGGGAGAAGGCTGATAGGCCTGTATGACTCAGGTAGAGTTGGGTCCTTGCCTGGTTTTGGTATAAGGATTATTTTTGCTGTCTTCCAGCAGTTAGGAAAGTGGAGAGTTCTTAGAATTCCATTAAAAAGTATAGTTATGTATCTATAAGCAATAGGAGGAAGTTCTTGTAAAGGTTTAATACTAATATTGTCGATTCCAGGAGATTTGGCGGATTTTGATGAACGGATTGAGCCTATGACTTCGGAGATACTGAATTTGTCTATATAATGACTTGTCTATATAATGAATTTGAGTGGTGGTTCAGTCTAGCTGCTAGTTTCTTCGGCTAATAAATTATGTATTGGGCGCTCCAGAAAAGTTTCTTCGGCTAATAAATTATGTATTGGGCGCTCCAGAAAAGGGTCACAAGTCGGTGGATGAGGTGTGAACACGTTCTCAAAGTGATCGGCAAAGAGATTGGATTTATCTTGTGCGGTGCAAGCCCATAGTCCATTTTTATTAATAATAGGCGGATTGCTTTGTGTAGGACGTTTAAGTTTATTGGTAGCCCTCCAAAGAGATTTGTCGGTAGTAGAAAGGTTTATTAGAAAATTTTCCATTCTTTGATTGTGCCAGTCAGACAGTAGATGTTTGATTTCTGTAGAGGCTTTGTTTAGATTATGTTTATCGGCTAGAGGTCTTGTACATTCCCATATTCTGCGGAGTTTTCTCTTCTGGGCTATAAGTTTCTTGATGTAAATAGGACAAACAGGCGTAGCAAAAGTCTGGGATTTTGGAGTGGAAAAGGTTGCTGCTTCTGTAATTATTTTGTTGAAGTTGTACACTGCTGCTTCTATATCATCGTGGGTTTTTAGAGGAACGTTGCAATGTAAGCAATCAGCAATGTAATTCTGAAAGGTAAACCAGTTTGTGCTGTTATTTGTTAAGTAACTGTTATTCAATTGGACAGGAGACAGAGAGTTATATGAGATGATGACTGGTGAGTGATCCGAAGAAAGATCAAGACTTGATTTAGCTGAAATGTGGTGAGGTTGGATGCCTTTTGTAATGCAGAAGTCGAGGAGGTCAGGTGTTTTGTATGTATCACTGGGCCAGTAGGTTGGTTCGCCAGACGATACGTGTAGTAGGTTATTGTCCAGGATAGAGAGGTAAAGCTGCCGGCCTCGCGTAGTGGTTAGTCTTGAGCCCCAGAAGATGTGTTTTGCGTTGTAGTCTCCACCTGCAATAAACTTGGGTTCTAAGAAGTTGAAGAAATTGTTGAATTGCTCGCTCGAGATTTTATGTTTAGGAGGACAGTAGATTACGGTTAGGATAAGTTTATTTGAAGGATGATCAATGGCAACGCAGCAGACTTGAAGATAGTTTGTACAATAGTGCTGCGATTCATGATGTTTTATGTTTGATTTGATTAATATTGCACAGCCATCGTGTGCGGTACCATCCGGATGATTGATTGAGTACGTCGAAAAAACGGGAAGTTTGAAATAGCTGCTGGAAGTAAAGTGTGTTTCTGAGATCAGAATAACATCAAGCTGTGAAGCTGGATGAACATTTGTAATTCCCGTTTGTGTTGTGCCAAGCCGTTGGCAATCCAGACCGCAATTTGAAGGAAGTGATGCATCACTTGAGTTTAGGTATGAAGGCGGTTAATAAGTTCATGACTGTGTTTAATTGCTCCGCTAAAGTTTTAACTATGGATTTTAGCTCTGTTATGTCGTTAGCTTGCTGATGATGATTGATAGCTTCAGAATTGTTTATGTCTTGTTGTAGTTGGCTATTTTAACGAGCAGTTACAGCGAATGAGATACAGGGTTTGACTATGTTTGAGGTGATAGGATTAGAGGAGGAAGGAGGATTTGTTTGTTTAGGACGCAGGGGAGGATATCTGCGAGAGTACATTTTCTGATAGACTTTGCATCCTTTGTAATTGGCTGTATGGCCTTCATTGCATAGGACACACTTTACGTTTTTATTGGTACGATCGGTCCAACTGCAGTCTTTTGTGAGATGATCGCCGGCACATTTCACGCAGCGCGGTTTCAGATTACAGTAAGTTCTAGTATGACCGTCTCTTTGGCAATTAACACATTGGACTATTGATTTGCTTGGATTCTTAGGTTCGATTTTCACTTTAGTTCGGCAAATAAATTCGATTTTGTAAATTTCTTTGTTGTTGGGATTTTGTTCCAATTCGATAAGAAACATGTGCATAGGAGCCTTAGTAAACCTGTGTTTCATGTTAGTAATTCGCATTACTTTGTGACCATGAGTTGTTATTGCTGTGGCGATATCTTCAATTTCTGTGCTGGAGTGTAAGTTCCGAACGACGACCTTAAACGAACGTGCCGATTTGCACTGAAATGAATACATATCGGTATTTTTTTCTTTTAGTAATTTGAGAATTTTATTATAAGTTTCAGCGTCTGTGAGGGTGACTTTGACCTGCGTATTGTTGATTAATTGTATATTATATTTTCCTGGCGCATTTACACTTAATAATTCTGTTAGGGGATTGATATTTTCAACACCATGAACAAATATCGGTGGCGTTTTGGAATAGGGGCAGCGGTATTCACTGTTTGTTCTGGCTGTATGTTATTTAAAACATTGTAGATATTGTTCGATGATGAATGCAGCCAGTAATTACTTTCTAGCTTTTTTGACACAGAATTACCTTCAGAGCTGCAGTCGGAATTATTTCTTTTGTGTATTCTGTTGTTAACCGTAGTCCAACCTTCCTTGGAAGTAGAGGGTATTGGCAGCGGTACGTTACTGTCAGTTTCCATTACGGTAGTTTTATTATTAATTGTGTATTCTTGATTACAATCCGGTTGTACATTATTAAAACAGTTCACTTGGTTTGCGACAAATTCAGAATTAGTTGTAGAAGTGTCATGTAAAATTTCAATGGTTTCGACAAGCGGTATAGCGAGCGATATACCTGAGTCCCCCGGCTGGGGACTCGCCATAGTTAACCCGGTCGACGAACAATACACTGGTGTGTTATGACTCACGCACTGTTAGATAATACTGATAAGAATTAAATATTTTTATTTGCGTGCCCGAAGTGACCTGTACGAAGGTCGAATTCGAACTGGGGATTTTTAGTAAACATTCAGAATTTTTTACAGCAAAAATGCTGTGTGTGTAGTATTTTTCTATAATGGTCATATTATAGGTGTGGGGAATCAAGCAAGCTTGGGATAGAGACAGAAACAAAATCAATTGTCATTTTTTTAATTTGATGGAGATGTGATAGCATTCGGAACAAAATCATATTGTCTTGGCTACAACCTTTACAGGCAAAAAGGCTTCAAATTTACTCTCATATGTATCGTCTCATTTATTAGTTTTACTTTTATTATTTGCTTTTATTTTATATTAAATCATCATACTACGGATATTATTTCCATGTAAATTCTATCCTTTGCACTCTTACTTATTTAAATTTATGTTATTATTTATCAATATTGCTAGAAATTGCTACAAATACTGTTTTGGGATTGTTTTGGTGTAATATAATTTTAGTGCAGCAAAAACACATGTTCATTCATCTACTCGGTTTAGTTGCGTTTAGCCTGTCGTGAAGAAAGTGTTCATTATTATCTAAAATTGATTGCGATAAAATTTACGCTATTGTATAATTTGTGGATAAACGAGAAAAAATATGGTAGATCTTGTACCATCGTCGTGGTTATTTCACGAAGAAGGTGAAGATTTTATATATTTTCCTAAACCGTTCGAGTTCAAGAAAATGCATAAATGGCTCGAGAATTATAAAAACTCCATCAAAAATTGGAAACACTATCCAATTATCATTGTGGGTTACGCAAGTAAGTATTTACTTATTTTTTAATAAGTGGATCATTGTTCCATGTTCCGTAGCCCATTTTGCTATTTTGTCCGCTTCTTTGTTGCCTCTAATATCAGAGTGTATTATATTTAACTATATAACCGTGCTCCAATAGATGTATAAGGCTATTCCAGACTTCATATAGTAATGTTTCGCTTAATCTATTTGTGAAAAACAGATTTTTCAGTTTGTCTACTCAGCTTTTGCTACCAGTGACAATAACTGCTTTAGTGAATTTGATACTTTCGAAGAATTCTATTGCTTTTTTATGGCTGCTGGCCAAACTGAAACAAAGTCTAGGAGTTAATATCCTATTTTGATATCATCTTTTTTAAAAAATAATGCACGGCCAGTTTATTTTTTTAAGTTTTGACCCATCAGTAAACATAAACGCCTACAATTTGTAGATCATTGCATCTATACATAATCTCAAACATTCATATTAGATTTTGTCTAATTTCTTGCAATGTGAGGAATTATTGAAAACTAGACTTCTATAATCTAATGGTGTTTTAATTAATGTTTTTTATAAGTTAAGAGCTGTTGTAGGGTGAGCTTCCCACTATGCTCTATTTACAAATCTATTACCCATATTCGTAAAATATTTTTTGTTTCAACTTTTTTGATGACCTGATCTATATGTGTTGTTTTAGATACTTTATGGAGATTTTTATAATATTAACAAATATTGTTTACATTTCTATGGGTTGCGCACCAATGTTTATTCGGTGTTAGACTGCGACGCGGTGCTAACGCGCTTCGGTATTTTGTCTCTGTAACATCGGGGTAGTACGATTGCTATAAAAAAATGTTTAAAATTGTCAAAAAAACATCAGAATATAAAAAAATCAAAAATTAATTTTTGATAATTTTAAAATTAACCCCTGATATCACTTCTAAATTTGTACGTATCATATACAGCCCAAAAAACCTGAATAATTTTTAATATTGGAAATAAGAACCAATCATACTAAATACAAAATATATTTTCAAATATATTACATATGTTTAAAGAACAATTAAAATTATGTTTATATTAACAATTATAATTACAGTTATAGAATGTTTAAAAATATAATAATCATTATACATAATTATAAGTATTATAATTCCATAATTATAAATAAATTATATCTCAAAAAGTAAAGATCTAAGTGGAGAAAACCACAGAAGTATTTAACTAAACTAAGCAGGAATAACTGACTCATTAATTACTTAATGACTAATGTTAATATATTAAAAACTTAAAAACTAAGAAGAAACTAGAAGCACAAGAGCACACGAAGAAATGACAAATTTAGAAGGAATGACAAATAATACAAAAATTCAAAAGGTTAAAAAGAACAGATAATTTGTTAAAAAGTACAAATACTTCACAAACAAAAAAGTCATAAAAACATAAAATATATATATATTGATATCAAAATTGAGAGAAATCCAAATTCCTAGGATTAAAACTCATTTACGAGACATTGTTCTTTATTAATTCTGCATTTAATAGTTATTTTGCTAACTAATCAATTAATAGAAAAGTTGCATTTAACGAAACCTTTGAATAGTTTCTTTATGAGTATTTTATAACATTACATTTAACCATGTTTCATCATAAAACATTATCATTGAATTTGCCATCAAAGATCAACAAAGTGTTTACGATGAACAGAATAATGTTTTATGCACATACAATTGTTTATGAAAGATAAAAGCAATATTTTTGATTCCCAAGGTCGGTAACAGATATATCTTGAATTTAAACATTATATTAGGATGTTGCTCAAGTTTTATTTGAAGAATATTATAATACTAATTTTCAATCAAAATACATTAAAATATTATGTATGGTATAGACTCGCTTTATAAGTGTTTACATTTACTAATGTAATAGATAATCTTAGTAAATATAACAATGAACTTACATTCATGAACATTTAAATCAATACTAAATAACTGTTTTGCAACATCAACAATATGAGATTCAATCCAATCATATAATAATTCTGAAGATAATGATATTTCATCAAACATCAAAACACCAGTATCTGGTACTAATACTTTTTAAGAGAAATAACTCAACCTATTGTTTTAAATAGACACTCATTACCACCGCTATACTATTGTATCTCTGAATGCAACTTTCTCAATGTTTGAGGACATGGCAAAATAAATATTTGTCACCAAAAATAGTAGGCCTTTGGAGACTATTTGTACAGATTTAAAGCAAGAAATATGTCCTCGGCTGTGAATTTTCTTCCTTTTAAATTTGAACACTTCTTAGAACATTTAATACTCTGTTATAATTTGTTCCTTAAATTATTGCATTGTTTATGAATTCTTCTTATCCTATCTCCTTGAATAAAGTTTTGAAAGCGTCATGCATTCCTTGGGTGTCAAAAGTACTCCTGCGCCTTGTTCGTGCATTTTGCAGCAATTTGAAGGTACCCCCAAGAGACCTTTTCAATATAATAACATGTTGAAATATCTTGATTATATATAATAATTGCTGCAATTATTATAAAAAAAATACCTTTGCGGGAACTGGTATTGGAAAAGCTGAATATTTTAACCCGCATTTGACATTTTTTGGGTACTATAAAAACACTTTGTCATATTAAATTTCACTTAAACACAATTAAATTATTAGAAACAATACGGGTTCACAAACTTAGGTTATGCATAGGTCATTCGTACTGCGATCAAATACTTGACAGCTACTTGCACGAACCACGAACAATTTGTAGTTGAAATGAGTTCACATGAGCCATCTGTTTTTAAAAATTGACACTACTTAAGACCAAAACAGTGCAACGCGCATTTGTTCGAAGATAACTCCCCATGCCTGTAACAATATAATTACATATTAATAGCAAAAATAATAATGATATAAAAATATAATTTATTTTAATGTAAACACTATTTACATATTTACAGATGTTGGCATATTATATTACCCGAGCTCAACATAAATCAAGAAAAGCTTTCTTTACTAGCATTTCACTCCGCAAAAGATGATCTCAAATTCGGCGCCGTTGACATTTCGCCTCCATTGGCAGACCTGCGTCACGTCTAGTTAGTGAGTGCTTCTTATTACTCTGTACTCTGTGGTCGTGGTCTAGTCACGTGTTCTGTGTGTAAAGTGTAAGTGTCTATTATACCGTTTGGTACTACGCATTAGTTTCAACGGCGTGTTTGTGTTTTGGTGTTTATTTCTATTTTATTTAAATTAAGTGCTTTGATCAATAAATAGTCCAATGGCCTAAATTGGCGATAAAATTGTTTGCAGATTTTTGGTTAGTGTTTTGATAAATTATTAATTCAATACGTGAAACAAAAACAAAGAATTTGACAGCATTCTACTTCGTATTCTCTTTGATTTTGTATGTGAAATATTCGTTGAAAAAGTTCGTGATTTTCACGCTTGTTGTAACACGCTGTTGATTTAATTTAAAGCACAATATTCGTATTATTTATGATTATTATGTACATACGCACGTACTTTATTTATTGATATCATTTCCAACTTCCGGAAATGCTATGACTAATGCATGTTCTATTTTAACACTGTTGTTGAAATTAGTTTTCTTTCCTTTTGAGACTATTTTAAAATATTTTATTTCTATATATGAATTAGTATAATATTTTGTACTTTCAGGTGTCGGTGAAGAAATTTTATTCAACATAATAGAGATTCATGTGAATGTTTTGCCGAACAAAATCATCCTACATTCTATAGCCATGCAAGGTACACTGAGTAAGAATTTTTAGCAAGTAAGTACCTGCAAGTTTTTTAATGCGATGGTTATAATCCTGATAAGTATGATCAAATATGCTGTTTTAGAGAACACTTAAAGGCACATGATGCCAGAATTCGATTAGTTATCAGTAAATAATCTCTGTATGATTACGAGTTTAGCAGTTAGTTCACGATATACAAGTTTTACTACTGCTAGCAAATATGATTGGATTTTTTGACCCAAGTTTTTAATTGTTATGATTGGATGAGAAGTCCTGAATTTATTAGGGAATTTGAATTGAAGTGCTTTAACAGATACTCATTGTAATAAGTTTATAGTAATGGTTTCTTTAAATGTTTCAAAACAAAACATTATCGGATTTGAACTTGATACTCAATACTTGTTGTTCGCCACCAGCATGAAACCTTTGAACCATTATTGGCTGAGCTTGGGAACTTATTCTATGTTAACAATGCTGGCAAATTGTTTTCCTCTACAAATTAAGCAATGAAAGCACTTGTATTTAACAGTGCAATATTTTTGAATCACAAAATTTAGTATTAGATTACCCTGGTGACAATAGCATCAATTCCAAATACAAATTGCTTTCTTCTATTCAAACAATCAATGAAATAATCAATGAACATTTTTACATATATTGATATGTGATATATCATCAATAAAATCATGAACATCTTCAAACATCAATTTTAAAATCCATGAGATTTCGTCTTTAAGCCTGCATTCAGTGGAACTAAAATAAAATTTAGGTATGTGAAATAATGATAATATGTGCATACGCACGTTTTCCTCTACAAATTATAAATTAAATATTATAAATATAATTTTAACTGTGTTTTAATTTTTTATGTAATAATTGAAAATGATTTTAATAGTAAAAATCTGTTAAGGATTCCCAATGGAGGTAACCTGAACTGTTTTTTTTTTTTTTTGTAATCTCGTATTCCGATACGATGGACAGTCGCCAGGCCAGGCGGACCGTCGTCAGCATGTCTTTCACACTTTCAAGTGCAAATGCATTAGTAATATAAGATATTTTAATTTTTGATGTAATTTATTTGTCTCGACTGGCTATATCCGCGTCGAGAATTTTATTTATGAGTCTGCAAAATTCCTTCAGATAATTTCCAGGAATCATCCTTCTCAGATATAGTAAGTCCGAGAAATCATCCCCCGTATATGTAGAAATTAGTGTAACCCGCCTCTTACGGGCGGGGCTAATATTGTTAATCCTAATTTTTAATAATTTTTATATAGTATAAGTTCAGAGCTCAGCATAGAAAGACTAACTATCTGATGCCCTTATATTCAATATATTCTTTTTTTTATATAATAAACATACTAATATTAAAAGTCGCCTTTTATTTATTTAATCACCGATCACACCAGCAGTTCCATTATAGAACAAATTAAAAGTGTAGTGGTTAGAATAAGTAAACGACAACACCCTGTTAGACGTGAAGTAATTTTTAAGCTTCGCGCCTTAACATTTGGTCCAAACGTACCGGATATTTATCATTTGGACTTTTATAACTTTCCAAAGGACACAAATTTAATAATTTTAAGTGATCTTTTGGACGTTCAAGTAAATTAATTAACCAGCAACATACAGTCCGCTAAAATAATAATTAGTGATTTAATAATTCAAGTGATTAAATTAAATAAAATCATATATCAAATCACCAAATTCAAGAATAATAATTCTATAAATAATATTTAACAAAATATAATCGAATTATTAAATTGAAGTGAATAATTATTAAATTAAGATCAAATTAATAGAATGAAAGTGATTAAATTTAATAATATTACAAATAAATAAATAAAATTCAAGTTATTAAATAAAATAACATAATAAATCAAATTATCAAATTAAAGAAAAACAAAAATTCATGTTATTAAATTCAATAATAACAATAAATAAAATTATTAAAATAAATAAATCAAATAATCAGATTAAATATATGTTAACAAATAGTGAAATTAAATACAGTTAACATATAATTATTATAAAATTCGTAAAAACGTCGTGAATACAAACAAAGGAACCGTACCAGCTGATAAACATACACAGGCAGAAAACAAGTTCGAGGGTTGCACTACTTGCATAATTCAGGTACTTCCTTCAAATACCCTTTCATTATCCTTTTGTTAATAGTTTTTGTCTGTGATAAAAAATGGAATCGGTAAAATCATTAAGAAATAAGAAACGCGGATTAAAGGCGCAGTTCACGGTGTTAGATAATGCATGTAACAAGTTAATAAATAGGCCGTTGTCTGATTTAAATGTTAGGGATATAGAAGAATACTTAAATAAGTTGAACACTTTGGAGGAAAATTACGTAAATGTTATTAATAATTTAGCAAATGTCTTAGACAACGAGGAGGAAATAACTGAATTATACGACATTGATTTAATTAGTGTCTTAAATGACAGCAAACGATTAACAGATAATTTCAATCAAGTAAAAAATAAAATACCTCAAACCGATTTAAGTAATAATAATATTAGGAGCGAACAAAGTCAAAGTTTCAACAATAATATAAAACTTCCAAATATCGCATTACCAACATTTGACGGTTCCTATAGTAATTGGTTACAGTTTAATGATTCGTTCACGCATTAATTCATAATAATACCAATCTAAGCAATGCCGAAAAATTCTATTATTTAAAAACTTGCATAAAAAATGAAGCTGCAAGCGTCATACATTCACTGCCGTCATCGTCAGCAAATTATGAGATTGCTTGGGGATTGCTTAGAGATAGGTTTGAAAATAAAAAAATAATAATAAATAACCACATTAGAAGTTTATTTAATCATTCTGAAATAAAGACAGAAGATTTTAAAATGTTAAGAAATTTAGTGGATAGCTTCAATAAAAATTTACGTTGTTTAGAAGCGTTAGGTGAGCCTGTCAATAATTGGGACTCATTAATTATGTATTTAATATTAACGAAGGTGGATTCAGCAACTCGTCGCGAATGGGAGCTATCCAACAATAAAGGTTCAGACATATCAAATTTTCTGATCTAGTAAAGTTCCTGGATTATAGGTGCCAGGTATTTGAATCGCTTTATTATGAAAAGCTACCAACTATCGAATCGCATAAACAAGTTTCATTAAAAAGCGATAAAGTTACCAGATCCTATGCGATCTCAAACGCATTGCAATGTGTATTATGTAAAAAAGTCATCCATTATTTAAATGTGAAGAATTTAGAAAATTAAAAGTGAATGAAAGAATATCGCAAGTACAGCAATTAAAAATCTGTACAAATTGCTTGAATACAAACCATCAAATAGATAATTGTTCAGTTTTAATTCGTTGCGTGGTTTGCCATGAAAAACATAATACACTATTGCATTGTGAAGAGCAAGTAAATCCGTTGATTGAATCTATACCTAGCACATCATTTGTTAGTAAAGTGAATGTGTATCACAGGTTTTACTTTCAACAGCGGTCATTTACTTTCAACAGCGGTCATTTCGGTATTAAATAAAAAACCACGCATGGGTTCCTGCTAGAATCTTGTTGGACAACGGTTCACAGTCAAATTTTATAACACAGGAATTTTCAAAGAAACTTGCTTTAAAAACGGAGAAGTTAAATATGTCCGTTTCAGGTATAAGTCAGTCTTTATCAAAAATTAATAGCAAAATCGAAGTTAAGATAAAATCAAATATAAGCTCATATTCATGCAATATATCGTTTAATTTTAGATTCAATCGCAGGTAATATACCCGCGATTTCGTTCTCATCAAACCATTTTAAAATTCCTCCCGGAATAAAATTAGCTGATCCAGATTATAATATCAGCGGTAGGATAGATATGTTATTGGGAGCGGGTTTATTTTGGAGTTTGTTACGAAAGGTTTTTATTAAATTGAGCAAAACTAACACGATTTTGCAAAACACTGCATTGGGTTGGATAATTTCAAGCAATCAATCGCAATCCAATCATCACTCGTCTAATGAACTATTTGCAATTTTGCAATGAATTCGGTTTCTAATAGTAGTTTTGAAAGGTCTAACAACTTAAGGCACAGACCAATAAAACCTAAATCAGAATTAAAAAGGCATTCCGAAAATGGCATTTTGCGCATTGGCGATACAAGTTTATGTAAAGGGTGACACGAAACTGTTCCACATGCTTCGTGGTCAATCCTTTCCTCTTTCCGTTAATGAAAAATTTACTGAAAAACCGCATGACTTTGCTGTTGCCGTTCGCGAGTCGCGGGTTGGACTTCCGAAGTCCGATTATTTTGAGAGATCGTCGTACTGAAGACTTTAGAAAAATCAGAGCATACATATCCCGATTTATTCATTTTAGTACGCGCGCTATTCAGTTAAAAATTGTATCAAATTTATGTTAGAAGATTTAGCTATGCTCAGACGACTTATTATGCGTCAGAAAAACCTACTTGCATTAATTCAGATAACAACGGCACAAAATTTATTGGAGCGTCGTCAGAAATTAAAACACCATCCAATATTTTATGCAAACGTAACTTCAAGAAGATTATGAAAATTTACTTAATTATACATTACGGAATTAATTGGAATTTCGTTCTCATCAAATCACCACATTTTGGTGCTATTTGTAATGTAAAATGCATGCCGCTGTTGAAGAATGCCATTCGATTTTTAGAAAATGCATTTTATATATTTAAAGGATTTTTACATATTTGTCACAAACTGAAATTATGTCAAATTCCTCATTTGCTCCGATCCTATTGATTTTAATCATTTGTCCTCTGGTCACTTCCTATTTGACAAACCCATTATAACCATTCCCGACCTAAACGTGCTTGACGTTCCGGAGAATAGGCTCTACCAGCAACTTCAGCGTTTGATGCAACGTTTTTGGAAACGCTGGCATAAACAGCGTGCATCGGAGCTACAGGATCGAAGAAAATGCACGGGCTGTGCAGATCATTCAGTAAAGGTGGGATCTATGCTTCTACTTCGCGAAGATAATATTCCTCCTCTAAATTGGCGTGTAGGCAGCATTGTCGAAATACATCCAGTTGAGGATGGGAAAATTCGTGTTGTGACTGTGTATTACCAATTGACAATGAGAACGAAATCGTGTAGTGATTATGAATTGAATACATTCAATTTTAACATCTTATTTCATAAATGTGGAATAGTGTAATTATTTAATATTGATATTATTATTCCTTACTAGTTCTTTTCGCTAGTCGAACACAGGATTTAAATGTAAAGCAAAGACTTAGATGCAGTGTCTATTTAATGTCTATATGAATTATTAATTATATTGTAAACTTTGTTATATGATGTATTAGACTAACTCGATTTGAATGTAAGATTTTGATGTAAATTTAAATATTTCTAAATAATATTAAGATTATTTCAAGGTGGCCGCCATGTTAAGGATTCTCAAATGGAGGTAACATGAACTGTTTTTTTTTTTTGTAAGGGTCGCATCGTCTCGTATTCCGATACGATGGACAGTCGCCAGGCCAGGCGGACCGTCGTCTGCATGTCTTTCACACTTTCAAGTGCAAATGCATTAGTAATATAAGATATTTTAATTTTTGATGTAATTTATTTGTCTCGACTGGCTATATCCGCGTCGAGAATTTTATTTATGAGTCTGCAAAATTCCTTCAGATAATTTCCAGGAATCATCCTTCTCAGATATAGTAAGTCCGAGAAATCATCCCCCGTATATGTAGAAATTAGTGTAACCCGCCTCTTACGGGCGGGGCTAATATGTTAATCCTAATTTTTAATAATTTTTATATACTATAAGTTCAGAGCTCAGCATAGAAAGACTAACTATCTGATGCCCTTATATTCAATATATTTTTTTTTTATATAATAAACATACTAATATTAAAAGTCGCCTTTTATTTATTTAATTACCGATCACACCAGCAGTTCCATTATAGAACAAATTAAAAGTGTAGTGGTTAGAATAAGTAAACGACAACACCCTGTTAGACGTGAAGTAATTTTTAAGCTTCGCGCCTTAACAAAATCAATGATCGATATTGTAACGACAATCGGTATTGTCGTCAAAAGGGTTGCATAACCACCAGTGCAATGACGCTCCCCCACCACGCCCAATAGGGATGCCAATATAAGGTCCAGTCTGGGGTTGAAAAATGGCATTAAGAATTGTATCATCCTCTGAGGAGGTCAGTGGGTCCACGCGCCAGGCGCTGGACCCGCTTTGTGTATAGTGGTGTGTGTGTTGTGCCAGGAGAGGAGAACCCGTTTCAGTAAAGGTCAGATGTATTATTGGTTTTATAAACTATTCCCTCCGTCCTCCGTTCCGTTATCGTTACTCCGTTGATACCGTTTTACGTTAGTAATTAATAAAGATTTGTGAGTACGTTAGGTTTTAGGCAAAGGGCATGACAGTACGTAGGTATTGTCATGCCGTTACACCTGTAATGATTAGTAATGATTAAATAAGCTAAAAGTACATTCTGTTTCATTCGCGTAGTTAGTTGGCTTTTCCACAGGTAATTACAGGGTGTTTAAAGAAGTCGGGTTAAGGAGTTGGTGTAACCCTTTCGTTGGGGATGCAACGCTAGACGTAATAATGGAAGTCGTTGCATATCCCCTAAGAAAGGGGGCATCAACCCCCCCAAATCCGTCACAATGGTGAAAACGCATTCGATCCCCCATAAACCCCCCTCACAAATTTTTAATAATTGTAATAATTAAATTTTTTATTAAAAGCTAAGCGAGTCGCTCCCACTAGTTACGTGTACAAGTTACGTTAATTTTCATGATAGATGTTTTTTTTTTTGTTATAGTACGTGTTCGGTAAATTTAGTAAATTTTAAAATTTGAATATTGCGTAAATAACGTGGTAATTATAATTGTTTTTTCTATGTGTATCACTACTTGCGTTTATCTGTGTATTTCAATTTTTTATTGTGTACCTTTCGCGGACGTGGTAGTTTTAATTTTAATAGAATTTACTACGTTGAAAATATAAGTGATTTTTTTTAAAATGTTTTGGATGTGGAATTTTAATAAATGTAATAATCTAGTTTAATTTTAT
>NW_020539380.1:56101-101672 GCF_003426905.1 Ctenocephalides felis
AAGTTATCCGTTTCATTGAAGTGCTCTTTGGTAAACCACATTTTTTGTTTTTTGGTATGACGTTAACACAAACAAAGCGGATGGTTTTCCAACTTGTGAACAGGCAACGTATAACTGTCCATGTAAATAACAATGATTTTCTAAGTAATCTATTTGAAATTTATCCCGCAAACACTAAGCGATTGCGACTTGTTATTGCGAACGCAAGGCGAACTGGAAATTGCAATCGTTTGAAGTCAAACGGAAGACCAGTCAGAATCATGTGAAATTCAGTGCGTGTACATCATATTCTTGGCGGCAAGAATTGCTCGTTGACTTAACCAAGCATAATTCTGATAATTCTCACTAATGTCATTACTCGAATTTTTAATTACGGTGCGTCAAGTTTCAGCAATTTTCATTGAAGCACGATGCCATGCACCAGTAATTTCCTTAGCTATAAACCTTGCGGTCCCCGAGACCTTTCCAACGAATGCAATTGTCGAAATCGGTTCGTGCGTTCTGGAGTTAAATCGTCAGGAAGGAAAACCCGACTTATTTATATATATCTATATATATATATAAATCTCGTGTCACGATGTTGGTTCGCGATGGACGCCCAAACTACTGGACCGATTTTAAATTTTATTGGCTCATTGTGTGTATATATATCCAACTTAGGTTATAGGAAATTTTGAAAAGTAAATTTAAAATATAAATACATAATTTTATAAATTTCAAAAAATTTTGACAGAAAATGACTAAAAAAAAACAAAACACTAAAATGACAAATGTCAAAATTTATGGAAAATTCGAGAAAAAAAATTAACGTTTTTGGAAAAAAAATTTGACAGTTCAAAAAATATAATTCAAAAACATACATATTATAGATATATCCAACATTTATATCCAAATTAGATGCAATGCTATATTCAAAATCACTGTTTATAGTTTTAAATCTAATTAAAAATCAATGTTTATAATTTTAAATAAAAGTTTACATAAAAAAATATGAAATGACATTTGTCAATTTTTATAAAAATTATTAGATAAATAGTATATCATATATTTATTTGATTTGCTTACGAAATTAGTTCGGATACCAAAACTTCCCCAAAACATTATAGATCACAAAAAAGCGACATATTAAATTTAACATTAATAATAAACAAAATTTTGACAGTTAAGAAAAATTGAATTTTTAACAACTTCAATAAGAAACAAATACATTAATTATTCCAAGGTTTGTTATAGGCAATATTGTAGATACAAAACATTATTGAAAAATATATTATATTAAATTTCGACCAAGAAGGATATATTTATTTAGTTTATATTTTTTATAAATTTCCATAAATTTTGACAGAAATTTACTAAAAAAAGACAAAACACTAAAATGACAAATGTCAATATTTATGGAAACTTCGAGAAAAAACGATTTATGATTTTTGAAAAAAAAAATGACAATTCTAAAAATATATTATTTTTACTAATTGAAAAAGAACAGATATATTATAATATATCCAACAGCTATATCCAAATTAGGCAAAATGCTATATTCAAAATAATAGAAATATATAATGTTTATAGATTTAAATAAATTTTGATAGTTGTAAACTAAAAAAAAAGTTAAATGTCATTTATCAATATCTATGGAAAGTATTAGATGAATAAATTTATAATTTATATTTAAGTGATTTGCTTAACATATTAGTTCCGATACTAACACGTCCTCAAAACATAATAGATCAGAATGAAAAAGCGACATATTAAATTTAACTTTAATCATAAACAAAATTTTGACAGGTCAAAAGAATTAATGTTTTTAACGAATTCAAATAGGAACAAATACATTAATTATTTCAACTTATATTATAGGCAATACTACAAATCACATTTAAGATACAGAATAATAAAATTTATCAAATTTAAATAAATTTGGGCGGTTACGAATTCAAAACAAATGCCGAAAATGACGTTTGTTAATATTCCGGGAAATTTATGAATAAATTGATTTATGATTAAGATTTAATTTGCTTAAGTTGTTCATTCAGGTAAACATCACAAAATTAATATATATCATGATTGAAAACTGAATATTATATCATATCATATTAAATTTCGAAGTGCCATAAATCAAACATTTAACAGATTTGGACTCGAATTTCTCAGAACTTGATCCATGTTAGTTTCAGGGATAGTATGAATGTGAATTTATAGTCGGAAATTTATATTATAAGTGTTTCGTAAGTAATAACAAATTTAGAAAAATGCATTGAAATCGATGAGTGTCTAATCATAAATTTATGGAAAATTTTCAAAGAAGTCGTATCAAAAAAGTTTATATTTGAGTCTCTAGTAACACTTGGGGCCGTTTACTAACGTTTTTGTATATAAATAAAACTAAAAACAAAACTACTTACTACAAATTTATCATAATTAAATAATATTCGCCTAAAACATCCTATTAAACGTAATTGAACATCATCTGTCAAAAGCGTTCGACATTTCACGTAATTGCCACCGTCTACTGTTTAATTTAAATTACGCTTCTACAAAAAATTTCAAATTAAAAATGTAAAGTTTCTACGCGGATTTGAAATAATTTCTCACCTTTTGGACTTTCTCTGGATTGGCACGAATTTTTCAAGACTAAGACTGACCAAATCGATTCAGCCGTTTTCGAGTTTTATTCGGACATTTGAAAGAGAGCTCCATTTTTATATATAAGATAAGTATATATAGCAATTTTTGATTATGATTTTTCTTATGGCAGATTGCGAGCTCCAGGTAGTTGGAGAAGTTTTAAATAAAATTCAAGTAGAGATTAAAGCAGAGTGGAAGACGGTGGCTTTGCTGCCGTTTGATATGCCGTATGATAGTAATATATTTATTGAGTTATTTAACAATTTACTCAAAAATACTGAGGGCGTTAGGCTTAAAATTTACCTTGATAATGTAATGTAGCATTTATATAATATTATATAAATACATTCGTAAATATACTTAGATATAAGTTGTTATAATATTATTACTTTAGTCCCAGGACGATGCCGCAAGTTGGAGCAGCTCAGTCCGCGGAAGACGGGGCGGTAAAACACAGCGCGGCAGGAAGCCACCGCGAAGTAATTTTCTCCCTTCTGCAAGAAGCAGCAGCTTCCATGGCAACAGAGGCTGCCGCGGTGGTCGTGCTCGAGAAGTAAGCTAATCTCAACAGAATCAGAATGCCACAGCTATGCAAGCATTCTTGCGATAATTCAAGGTCGCAATAATACAAATTTGATTGATTATATTAATAAGTGCTATATGTTTTTAAATGATAATAGTTCTAAACTTTTTACAGAAAACATAACATTACATTTATGTTGCAGTCATTTCACAAAGAGACTGTCATATCATGCAAAAAAATTTGCAAATGGTAATCAAGAAATAATATCTGTAGCTGTAAGCTCAATTATTTTTCTTTTAGGTGAAAGATGTAGAGATTTAAATCATGCTCGAAAAATGTTCACTCATGTTGTATGGATTTTAGGTAGCAAGTATTATAATGTACAAATAGATTTAGCGATCAAAGAAATAAATCTATTTGGAAATGATGACTCAGTATCAAACAAGACAATCTTGACTGATACTGATGTTTCAGAATTAACAAATAATCGTGAGCCATGTCGAAATCGTTTACGAAATAGTCTATTTTATAAAGATTCCCTTCGTATTAAATGCGAAACGGAAAAGATTATGCCTAAAGAAGAATTTATTAATCGTTTTTTATAATTTGTAATCGAATATATTAACTGTTTTTATTCAAGGGTAGTTTTAAGAGATGAACAAATTATGGATATGGTAATTATTTTCGAGAAATTGAAATAACATTCATAATCATTTTGAGTTCCTTAATTTTCTTTTTCTTAATTTTTATTTGATTTATTAATCGTTTTTTATAATTTGTAATCGAATATATTAACTGTTTTTATTCAAGGGTAGTTTTAAGAGATGAACAAATTATGGATATGGTAATTATTTTCGAGAAATTGAAATAACATTCATAATCATTTTGAGTTTCTTAATTTTCTTTCAATTTCAAGATAAATTTTTCAAACAATTTTTCATCGAGGGGTTGTGTTTAAGGGTCTAAAAAGGGTTAAAAATAGATAGAAAACATAAAATAGTATTTAATTTATACGTAATTCTTATTATATCATACCGAAATTTATTTTTAAGTGTTTTTTTTCAATTTAGAGATTGTTTGAAGGGCTTTAGGGTTTTCACGGGATTGAAAATGTTTTTATTGCAAGATAAATATATTAAAATATAATCTATGTTTTCTAGTGATAAAACGGCTCAATGTACACTTATTTATTAAGAAGTCGCAACCGCTCAAGGAGGTGGTGGCGGAAGCCGAGTTGTTTTCACTTTTGACCTTGAGGTTAAGACGAAACTAATTCCAAAATTTCATGCAATTCGGAGCACGAGTCGATTCGTATTTAATTCGTAAGTAATTTATTCGTAAGTAATTCGATCAAATTACTCAAACATTTAATAAAATTTATAGTTCTATGTCTATTGTCGCACAGTGCACGCAATCGTTTAAAAGTGCAGTAATTAATTTTCTATGAAGTGATAACGGCAAAGGCAGCAGTAAGGTGTAATCGATGCCTTAACGGATATTTTGGATATTTTAGATATTTAATACCGAGATAAAAATTCTTATAGAAAAAATAATATTTATAAATTAAATCTTACATTCATTCGCATTTCTTATACGCTAACACCTACATCATAGGTTCCTATTCGTGTATTTTTATAGCCTTACGAATGCCTACACGTTGCATTCTATACTACACGCCTTACATCTATACCATACGGTATATTTCATCATATATTCTCAAATCCCTACATTGTATACCGAATACACCTAACCTATATCTACTATATATCCTATTACCTATAATTTTGCTTACACGATACATTAACCCTAGTAACGCGACAACGTTAACCACTAGACCACCGTAAGGCTACAATCAACCGTCTTTTTTCGCGTGTCGTCGCGCCGTAGGTAGAGATAATACATAGGGCGTAAGGTAAACCTATATAATATAGGTAAATATATAAATTAGACAGTGATATTTATAAGAAGTAAAATGTATGTAGGTATATAATAAGTTAATGACGGTGTAGGTATCTCACGGTATGATTGATAATAGATATCTACCTATGATATACAATAATATAGTATAGTAAGATAGGTAATAGGTTATCTATCGTATTATTAGGTTAAGTCTTATGAAGTATTGTAATAAATCTTGAGTACTTTTATATCATAATAAATACCTGTAGGTATTAATGAATACAAATAATACCACAATAAATATAATTAATGTTATTAAAGAATAAAAATTATGTACTCAATGATTCTCTCATACTTGTACAATTTAATTTATAGACTAGCTGTATATAATAGAGTTAATTATATAAAAAGTCAATATATTAGATTTGTGAGTTCTTATCGAAATATATCAAATTTTTTGAACCGGTTTATGAACCGGATTTTAAATTTTAGCGTTCCGGCAAAAAAAATATTAGCACAACACCACTGCTCCTTATGGCATATTCTGCAATTCTGACTGAATTTACATACATCCGGTAAATGAGCAGGTTCTAAACATTTCTCGCAATGGAGATTAATTCTTAAAATATCCTGTCTTTGTGTTATTGGTAGTTTCTTAAATTTGAAGCAATTATATGCACGATGTCCTTTCAATTTACAATATATACATGGTTTGTACTGTTTATCTTGAGACACTATATTTACAGATTTGATTTTTGCTCCGGACTGTCTTGGTTGCTGTTTCCAACGCACACGATCTGGTTTCAAGAAATTTATAAAATTTGTTTAATGTAGGTAGCTCTCCTTCTTGTTGTGATAGACTCCAAGCTAAACGAGTATGGTGATCTAATTTATTTGTGAGCTGAAAAACTAAAATTATGTCCCAATAAACTGCATCTTGGTGAATTGTTACTAGTGACTGTGTCTATTGCCTCGCTTGGTTTAAAAATGATTGTAGATTTTCATTTGAACCTCTTAGTATAGGTTTTATATCATTTAGAGATTGTAGGTGTGACATAATTATCAAATATTTGTTGTTATATCTATCTTGCAGTAAATTATATGCCGTGTTGTAATTTTCATTAGTCATGGACAGATTTGTTATTAAGTCAGATGCTGGTGATTGTAATGTCCCTTTTAAATAATGAAGTTTTTGAACGTCTGACAATTGCTCGTTGTTGTGTATAAGTGAATTGTAAATATCTATGAATGACTTCCATTCCGAATAATTTCCACTGAACTTTGGTAAATTTATGTCTGGAAGTTTGATGTTAACTTGCCTATGTTTAAATCTATATTTGGTTTGTTTTCGTTGATGCTACTTTCTAAGATATCTTCAATTTGAGCTGACAATTCAAAATGTAAATCAAATAACTCCTCATACTCTTTTGAGTAAGTTCCTGGACATCTAACATCTAATTCTGTTTGATTTTCTTCTAAACTTTGAAGAATCTCAACTAATTTCTTTTTTCTGAGAATTAAGCCATGTTTGCTATCTCCTTCTCGAAAGTTATTAATAAAATTCTGAATAAGCGCGATAGATTTTATCAATCGAGCCCTTTGCTGTTTGAGCGTCTCAATGTCCGCCATTTTAAATTTTACAAGAAACTCACGTGTAAATTATACGATAGTTTATATATAAATTTGCTACCGTAATTTATTTAAATCCGTAGTTTTGTATGTAATGGAAAATTATATTGATATATAATAGGAATATGTTCCTAATTCCTATCCCGATTTATTAAATAACCACAATGACAAAGTATACCGTACATAGACTAAACCTTACAAACAATTATACTAAGCAATTTTGAAATGGTTTTAGACTAATTGTGGACTTACTTGTATTTCCAATTGTGATCTATAGTTGTAGTTGTTCCAATTCCAGTGAACTCCAGGCGACGCTTCCAAGCTTTAATGGCGGCTTCTCAGGTTCCCGGCTTTTCATTCACGTAGAGCTGTGTTTGGCTTTATTTTTAGACGAACTCGCGTATATTTAATTGTAAAGCGTGGACTGTAACTTTTAATCACTGGATCCGTGTCGATGGACCAAAAAGTATAATAAATTTAAATAAAACGACGATGTTGTCTTAGCCATGTATTTTAAACAACGATATTTTACATAATAATAAAGAATAAAATTAAAAGCTCAAAATGGCGGGTCAAAAGCCCCCCTACCACATTTTGGTTATTTCTAAAGCACACCGTTAGATGGCGACATAATTAATTATATTTTATCCAGACATAACAGAAAATGGCGGTCGCGGCACGGCTTTAATCATAAGAACATCAATTAAACATGAGTACACAAAAACCAATAACCTCAAACATGCTGAAGCAACAGCGATTACAGTAACCTACGGTAGACAACAGATCGCGGTTGTTTCAACATAATTTCCAAATAATAAACTGTGCAAATCTAATTTGGATTCACTGGCTAAAATACGACCGCATACTAGAGTGGCGGGCAATTTTAATGCCAGACTACCAACTTGGAGATGCAGCAATAAAAACACAAATGGCATTAAGCTAAACAACTATGTTTTCAATAATTTAGAAGAATTACAGCTTCATTTTTCTCATACACCCACACATTACCCGAATATACCTCATCATACTCCTAGCTTAATAGACTTATCAATAACACACAATATACAAAACATATCTGCACTAAAGGCAATAGAATCCACCAACTCCAACCACAATCCAGTTATACTAAATATAGCAACTGGAAACACTTCAATTCATGCGCAAACACACATAAAGTATATCGACTACAAACTAGCAAATTGGCATAAACTCAGATAAATACTAAACAAAAATATTTCTATCAAACAATCGCTTGACACAACAACTGACATTGACACAGCTGTTATAAACCTAACCACAAATATACAAAATGCAATCTCCGCATCGATTCCTTTAGTTGAAAATAATTCTAAGCAAAATATTCCACTTGAAATCTTACAACTAATCAAACATAAAAATAAAATTAGAAAACAATGGCAAACAAATTTCTTCTATATTATGACATATACATACATAATATTTCTTTTATTATATCTTATAAAATATATAAAAAAATGTCTAAGTAAAACTCGAAAACGGCTAAACCGATTTGGCCAGTCTTAGTCTTGAAAAATTCGTGCCAATCCAGAGAAAGTCCAAAAGGTGAGAATTTATTTCAAATCCGCGTAGAAACTTTTTATTTTTAATTTGAAAATTTTTGTAGAAGCGTAATCTAAATAAAACAAAGGACGGTTGCTAATCCGTAAAATGTCAAACGTTTTTGACAGATGATGATTTGTTCGATTACGTTCAATAGGATATTTTACGTGTATATTATTTAATTATGATTAAATTGTAGTAAGTAGCTTTGTTTGTAGTTTTATCTCCTACAAGTCGGGTTTCCTTCCTGACGAAATAACTGATGACAATGGAAATCATACATTTCAAAAGAGTTGATATTTTGAGTTTCTAGTAACACTTGCGGCCCGTTTACTAACGTTTTTATATATAAACTAGCAAACCCGACGAACTCCGTTTCGCCACCAGATGGTTTTGTGAGAAAGATGAAGAATTTTTTTTTTGTTTAATATTTTAAAAGAAAAAAATTGATTTTGTTGCACAACAGTAATGAATTTATTTCGATTGCAACAATGAAGTGTTTTTAGTTGAACTTCTCTAAGTAAATGAAAGTGAATCCGCAAGTTATCCGTTTCATTGAAGTGCTCTTTGGTAAACCACATTTTTTGTTTTTTGGTATGACGTTAACACAAACAAAGCGGATGGTTTTCCAACTTGTGAACAGGCAACGTATAACTGTCCATGTAAATAACAATGATTTTCTAAGTAATCTATTTGAAATTTATCCCGCAAACACTAAGCGATTGCGACTTGTTATTGCGAACGCAAGGCGAACTGGAAATTGCAATCGTTTGAAGTCAAACGGAAGACCAGTCAGAATCATGTGAAATTCCGTGCGTGTACATCATATTTCTTGGCGGCAAGAATTGCTCGTTGACTTAACCAAGCATAATTCTGATAATTCTCACTAATGTCATTACTCGAATTTTTAATTACGGTGCGTCAAGTTTCAGCAATTTTCATTGAAGCACGATGCCATGCACCAGTAATTTCCTTAGCTATAAACCTTGCGGTGCCCGAGACCTTTCCAACGAATGCAATTGTCGAAATCGGTTCGTGCGTTCTGGAGTTAAATCGTCAGGAAGGAAAACCCGACTTATTTATATATATATATATATATATATATATATATATGAGTGAGTTCTTGAGGGCGATACATCAAACAAAGAAAAGCCAAAGATTTATAAAATAATCTTTATTTCCAAACGTTTCGACATTCAATTTAATGTCATCATCAGTGGATATTACGTTGGTTAGTTACATATAGAGAAGTGTACACAGCACTAGAGATTGGCACTAACATTTATACAACTAACTTGTCAGCACTATGCATTTTTTATATAATTTTTTTGTATGATGTAAACAGAAAAATGATAGTTTTATTGAACAAAAATGTAAGTAGAATTATGTAATGTATGATACATGCCTCGGTACTAGCAAAGTACAGAAGTCGTGGCAGAAATTACATAATTCTACTTACATTTTTGTTCAATAAAACTATCATTTTCTGTTTACATCATACAAAAAATTATATAAAAATGCATAGTGCTGACAAGTTAGTTGTATAAATGTTAGTGCCAATCTCTAGTGCTGTGTACACTTCTCTATATGTAACTAACCAACGTAATATCCACTGATGATGACATTAAATTGAATGTCGAAACGTTTGGAAATAAAGATTATTTTATAAATCTTTGGCTTTTCTTTGTTTGATGTATCGCCCTCAAGAACTCACTCATATATTTCAACATCAAATTAACTACTAAATCATATATATATATATATATATATATATATATATATATATATATACAGAATACTATAGGATATAATAACACGTAACGTAATTACGGTACATGCTTTTTTTAATTTTTATCTTTTATAGTTGAGTTTGAAATGACTACTCCTTCGTTTTACACTTACCAACTTTGTTTTCGCGAGAAAATCCGAGTTGATGGTATTACATTTTCTAGGTCTTAACTAAAGATGCTGCAAAAGTGTTGACATTCTCAACGTTGCAAACGATACCTGCGGAGTACGTACTCATTTTGTTCACGGGTACTCTCAAAAAGTCAAGAATGGAAAAAATGACAATGTAAGTAATTTAAATCCAATGCTTTATTGGTCACGACGTGTACATATTTCTATTTTTTACTATGATAGATTTAATACTAAAAATCCGAGGCCGGAGATTCTCGAGGACATCGCCTGGACC
Source organism: Ctenocephalides felis (assembly GCF_003426905.1). NCBI lineage: Eukaryota > Metazoa > Arthropoda > Insecta > Siphonaptera > Pulicidae > Ctenocephalides > Ctenocephalides felis. The sequence goes on from NW_020539380.1 coordinate 66,550, forward strand.
ACTACGTATTTGGTACATGCAGTGGCATTATGTGCCATTGTATATGACGATGAAGGTATAAATATAAATATAATTGTCTCAACGTCGAACAAAAAAAATCTAAATCTTATATATATATACTAGCTGACCCGGCAAAGGTTGTTTTGCTAAGTATGATATATTCTAAACAATTTGTAGAGAATCAAAAAAAATAATACTTTAAGTGTATAAGGATGTGTTGTTTGAATGCTATATACAATAAAGTATTATCAAAACAATAAACCCCGTTAGTTTGTCTACTTATTGATTACGTTTCAAGTTTTTCAGATTCTTTATGGATTCTGGATTTTGAGTATAATTGTAAATAAACAACTGAGCTTATACAAAATTTGCAAATTTCTGCGAGTAGATATAGAAAATGAATTAAGTATTCTTCTTTGACCTGCTTTTTGATGCCTTTAAAAAATTCGTTATGTAGACCTTTTTACCCCTGAGACAGGGTAACTTGGAACGGCCAAGTGGCAAACAGGTTTAATCTCTTATTTTAATTTTAAAGGTATTTTACAAAATATTTACACTTTCAACTAATGCTAAAAATTACCAACGAAAGAAATACTTTATTATCAATTCAAAGATTACCGTTTATCTCTAGATAACAAAGTCATAAGAATCAAGGTTATAGCTGGTTATACATCTTTTTCCCTCTACTTTTCAATTTTTTAACTTTATTGGTTTTTGACACATTGCTGGTGGACCTTTTTAACCGCGAACCTTCATATATTACTATCTATTCTTCGATAAATTCTGCGAAATTATAACTGGGAAAATGTTATTCGGCAAAATGTCCCTTTGATCGATACCAAATTTGGGTTTTGAATTTTGAAAATGTTTTATAAATACCAATGAGTATATAATTATACAATGAGATCTTTCAAAGCACCGTGTTTGAGAAAAATATTCCAAAAAGTGCATTTTCATATTAACATATCAAAAAAGTTTATATTTTGAGTCTCTAGTAACACTTGGGGCCGTTTACTAACGTTTTTGTATATAAATAAAACTAAAAACAAAACTACTTACTACAAATTTATCATAATTAAATAATATTCGCCTAAAACATCCTATTAAACGTAATTGAACATCATCTGTCAAAAGCGTTTGACATTTCACGTAATTGCCACCGTCTACTGTTTAATTTAAATTACGCTTCTACAAAAATTTTCAAATTAAAAATGTAAAGTTTCTACGCGGATTTGAAATAATTTCTCACCTTTTGGACTTTCTCTGGATTGGCACGAATTTTTCAAGACTAAGACTGACCAAATCGATTCAGCCGTTTTCGAGTTTTATTCGGACATTTGAAAGAGAGCTCCATTTTATATATAAGATAAGTATATATAGCAATTTTTGATTATGATTTTTCTTATGGCAGATTGCGAGCTCCAGGTAGTTGGAGAAGTTTTAAATAAAATTCAAGTAGAGATTAAAGCAGAGTGGAAGACGGTGGCTTTGCTGCCGTTTGATATGCCGTATGATAGTAATATATTTATTGAGTTATTTAACAATTTACTCAAAAATACTGAGGGCGTTAGGCTTAAAATTTATCTTGATAATGTAATGTAGCATTTATATAATATTATATAAATACATTCGTAAATATACTTAGATATAAGTTGTTATAATATTATTACTTTAGTCCCAGGACGATGCCGCAAGTTGGAGCGGCTCAGTCCGCGGAAGACGGGGCGGTAAAACACAGCGCGGCAGGAAGCCACCGCGAAGTAATTTTCTCCCTTCTGCAAGAAGCAGCAGCTTCCATGGCAACAGAGGCTGCCGCGGTGGTCGTGCTCGAGAAGTAAGCTAATCTCAACAGAATCAGAATGCCACAGCTATGCAAGCATTCTTGCGATAATTCAAGGTCGCAATAATACAAATTTGATTGATTATATTAATAAGTTCTATATGTTTTTAAATGATAATAGTTCTAAACTTTTTACAGAAAACATAACATTACATTTATGTTGCAGTCATTTCACAAAGAGACTGTCATATCATGCAAAAAAATTTGCAAATGGTAATCAAGAAATAATATCTGTAGCTGTAAGCTCAATTATTTTTCTTTTAGGTGAAAGATGTAGAGATTTAAATCATGCTCGAAAAATGTTCACTCATGTTGTATGGATTTTAGGTAGCAAGTATTATAATGTACAAATAGATTTAGCGATCAAAGAAATAAATCTATTTGGAAATGATGACTCAGTATCAAACAAGACAATCTTGACTGATACTGATGTTTCAGAATTAACAAATAATCGTGAGCCATGTCGAAATCGTTTACGAAATAGTCTATTTTATAAAGATTCCCTTCGTATTAAATGCGAAACGGAAAAGATTATGCCTAAAGAAGAATTTATTAATCGTTTTTTATAATTTGTAATCGAATATATTAACTGTTTTTATTCAAGGGTAGTTTTAAGAGATGAACAAATTATGGATATGGTAATTATTTTCGAGAAATTGAAATAACATTCATAATCATTTTGAGTTTCTTAATTTTCTTTCAATTTCAAGATAAATTTTTCAAACAATTTTTCATCGAGGGGTTGTGTTTAAGGGTCTAAAAAGGGTTAAAAATAGATAGAAAACATAAAATAGTATTTAATTTATACGTAATTCTTATATATCATACCGAAATTATTTTTAAGTGTTTTTTTTCAATTTAGAGATTGTTTGAAGGGCTTTAGGGTTTTCACGGGATTGAAAATGTTTTTATTGCAAGATAAATATATTAAAATATAATCTATGTTTTCTAGTGATAAAACGACTCAATGTACACTTATTTATTAAGAAGTCGCAACCGCTCAAGGAGGTGGTGGCGGAAGCCGAGTTGTTTTCACTTTTGACCTTGAGGTTAAGACGAAACTAATTCCAAAATTTCATGCAATTCGGAGCACAGTAAAAAAAATTCAGAGGTTATACCCTTTTTTCCTCTCCGTTTACTGCACTAATTATGATCATTGCTTAGTTTAAGTGAGAATTTTCCATAGTCTAGGTAAATATGCCGCAACCCTTTTTATATTTCATTACCAATTTATCCTTACAATAAACCATGTGCTTTTCTAAGAACTTGTACCAGGTTAAATGCAACCTTTCCATTAAATGGATTATAAAAATTTTCCGTATTTTATAAATGTATTAGTGTGTGTATAGTTGTAAACTGCCATCCCCTCCAGATAGTATTATAATGTTTATATTATATTTTTAAATTTAGAATTTTCAGTATTCAGTTATTCGCGGTACTAGACACATCATTAATAGCGGGTAAAAATAACTCATATCTATATACAGTAGGCCCTCGCTTTACACGGCACTCTGGGTACACGGTTCCCATACTACACGGATCTAAAAATCCGACATCCCTCCGACTACACGGACTTCTTATTACGCGGTATTTGGTCAACAGCCCATAAGTTCGTTATGCAAAAGGGTATTGATGTAAATTTTGTTATCGACTTTTATCTTTTAGACATGCCTGATTGTATAATAGCCGCCTAAGAACACGTTTGAGCTGACTACTGCGTTGCGCCAATTTTTGAATAAGGTGTCAATGTCCTACGCGTCATTTTGTCTGTATTTCTCCTACTTCAAGTTGTATTTCTTGGTCTCCATACAACGCGATAAAAATGGTGCGATTTGTACCAACTCTGAGTCTCTCATAACACGGTTCCCATACTGCACTATGTAAGGTTCCATAGAACGCACTACGAATTAGCCTGAATTGTATGTTAAATACGAGTTTCTTATAGCACGGTTCCTATACTGCACGGTACGCACTTGCCGCGTAAAGCGAGGGTTTACTGTATATAAAAGAGGAACGCCTTATGTGCTACCACTTATAACTCACGAACGGCTGGACCGATTTAGATGAAAATTGGCAGGGAGGTAGTTTAGAGCCAGGAGAAGGACATAGTATACTTTTTATCCCTTTATTTCATTCTAATTCAAAATTAATTATTTTTAAACTATCCATTTAGTTTATTGAATCTATGATTCTATTAATGATTTTATCCATGACATTTACTTTCAATTGTCAACTGTCATTCGGTGTTTCTGTTTTGATACAAATATATTAATATGCTTTTTTTAATCACTACTTTTGGAAAATTATTACGTGAATAATATAAATTTTTTAATCACCACGGAAAATTATTACGAAGTGGCAAGTAAATTAATTCTTAATAATAGCAAGCGATTCCAGATGGACGATGGGGAAATTTATATCTTGAAAATGGAAATGTAATTATTTGTAGTTAGGTATTTATGTATATTTGTTTATACGTATTTAAATAGAGTATTTGAGGTGTTTATATTATATATCAGCAATAAGTATAATCATCAACAAATTAATAAAAAAAAATATTCTGAAATATAGTTTCTTGACATAACCTCAAAATTTGTAATAAAAATGTATATAGTTATACATTAATTGTTGTTAATTTGTAATTTCTTTATACATATCTTATAAAATGTTTCAGGTGTTTACAACTAATTGGCATATATATATATTATCAGCAAATGTGCTTTGATTCGACAATAAAAAGGTCTAATTGAAGTAATCGACTACCTTAAGTAAACTATAGTGATAGAATATTAGTTTTTGGTTCTCATATATTATAACCCAGCTATAAACCTCACGGAGCCCCAAACCTTTCCAGCGAATGCAAAATTGTCGAATTCGGTTTGTGCATTCTGGAGTTATATCGTCAGAACTTATAACTCAAGAAGGCTGAACCGATTTAACTGAAAATTGGCTTTGGTAAAGTTGGTAAAAGTTGGTTCAGAGCCAGGAGAAGGACATAGGATACCTTTTATCCTGTTCGACTTGGAATAACAATAAGCAAATGACAGCTATGTATCACGCATGGATGACAATTCAATATTTGTAAGAATAATAATAAAAATTTATTTTAATAAATAATTAACAATTATAATATAATGATAGTGCCATTGCCCATTCGTATAAACAGTGAAGCGAACTATGTATAACTCAGTATGGTTGACAAATCATATTTTCTCAAACACAATGCTCTGAAAGAACTTATTTGTATAATTATGTTTACTCATTGGGTATTTATAAAACCTTTTCTAGATTATTCAGATTTAGAACCTAAATTTGGAATTGATCAAAGGAACATTTTGTCGAATAGCTTATTTCCAGTTATATTTTCTGAATTTATTCAAGAATGGATAGTAATATATGAAGATCCACGACCGAAGTGTCAAAAACCAGTAAAGCTAAGCATTGTTTAACAGCAGTATTGAATGTAAAGGGAAAAATATGTATAATCAGCTATAACCTTGATTCTTATGACTTTGGTATTGGGAGATAAATGGTAATCTTTGAAATCCATAGTAAAAGTATTTTCTTCCATTGGTAGTTTTCTAGCAATTAGTTGAAATGTAATTATTTTGTAAAATACCTTTGAAATTAAAATATGACATTAGACCTGCTTGCCATCTGGCCGTTCCAAGTTACCCCGTTATAGGGTAAAAAGGTCTAGATACATTTTTTTTTAAAGACAGCAAAAAAGCACGTTTTTTACAATGATGAAGTAGCTGGTAGTTTTACTGAACGTAGTCAGATAATTGTTCATTTGAAATGTGTCATTTGTTGTGATGTAATTGTTTGATTTTCATAATAAAATTATATTTGCTTAAAGTCAAATTGGACCTTTGTGCCTTGCCCTGTTCTACATATATACTTTTTATTAAATTTACTTTTATTCATCGAATATTACTAGAAACTTTTCAAAAAGCAGGTCAAAAAAAAGATACCTAAATCATTTTGTATCTCTCCTCGCAGAAATTTGAGAATTTGTATAAGCTCAATAGTATTATTTACAATTATACACAAAATCCAGAATTCAAAAAAAATCAAAAAATTGAAACGCATTCATTAATCGATTAAATGGAATTTGTAATGACTATATAAGTCGAAAGACCAACAAAGACTTGGATTGAATTATGCCATGTTTTCTATAGAAAGTGTATAAACTTTCAGTTTGGTTGTATTAATAAAATATATACAACTAATGGGGTTTATTGTTTCTATAATACCTCATTGTATATAGCAATTCAAACAACACATCCTTACACAAAAAGTATTAATTTTTTAGATACTCTAGAAATTATTTATAAAAACTTACTTAGCAAAACAACGTTTGCCGGTCAGCTAGTATATATATATATATATATATATATTATATATATATATATATATATATATATATTTATTAATTAAAGATAGTACATTATAAGTTATTAAATCTTTTTTTTCCCAATTCGATCGTTTTAAGAGTTAACATAGGTATTGGAAACAATTTATATCATAACATGGATGAAGGTCCGTCTGAGTGTGACGATGATGACACATTGTCGGAGTGTAGTGATAACACATTATGCAATTTAGGTTCAAGCATCGCAAATGCTATGAAGACAATTTATAATGATCAGCAATTAATAGTATTTCTAATAAAATTATTAGAAATAAAAACAGTGATTTAGTGAGCAAAACATTTAGTGTTAAAAAGGTGTGTTAGTAAGGGCAAAGTCATTAAGAGTGGTATGTCAGATAGCGTGAAAAAAGTTAATTCACAAATACTGATAGTTACTATCAAAAATCAAGGAAGTACCAAGGTAACAAATAATATAAGTCAATATCGAGGTATCACTAACTACTAATAACAACAACTAGTGATCAACTAAATGCCGATGAGCTACAATATTTTACATATCCAAAACCAGTGATTCCAAGGGAAGATAGTTGCTAAGGGTATTCCACCATATATTAATACGCAAGAAATATATAAATATTTGACAAGCAAAGCCATAAAAAGTCACCAAAATAATTCAGATGACAAAGACAATTAAGGAACGATGCCATGCGCCCCACTAGTTTATTTTATTTTATAATTAATATATTTATCAAGTGTACATTTCTTATATTTTATCTGATTTTTAGAAAAGGTTTATGAATTGATTGCTAAATATACTCATAGTATAATTTTTTTTATTCTCTCTTTTATTTACAACTGTCTAGTTAAGGACATTTAATAAATTTGTGGAATTTACAATTGTCGGCCGTAAAGGGACATTGTATACTAAAGGGGCATGTTGGAAAAACAACTCAATAGTATAATTCGACAAATAAAAAGCCAAATAAAAAAATAGCTAAACAACCATTAAATTTTTTTTTCTTAAATATTTCTTTTACTGAACTAAGAGAAAATAATAAAATATAGATTTTTACATAGAATGATAATTTTATTGATCGGTTTAAATGACATATTTCGTTTTTTTATATTTTTTATGAATAGTAATAGTATGAATGGTAGTCAACCCGAAGGCAGGTCCATTGTGTGAGAGGACCACAAAACAATGATTCCCTTTCCCTCCTTTGTTTATTTTTTCCATTACCATTTAATTATAATTATTCACTTTTTTTACAATCCTATGAATTTTCCTGTCCAAACTTTTCAGTTTCTTATTTTTTTTCTTCTCGCGTATGTTATCAATCATTTGCATTCTTCTTTTTCAAATTTTTTTAAACCTTCTATTTTATCTTCGACGACGCCGGGTAAAAGACATTCTTTTTGCAGAATGAGTCCGATCCAGTTTTCTTTCCTTTTAATGATTCTGCTCAGTAGAGTCCTTTTTGTGCCCACTTTTCTCACGACTTCTTCATTTGCTAGAATATCTGTTCACTTTATTTTCTCCATTAGTCTCCAGTACTACATTTCAAAACTCTCCAGATAGATTTTGTCGGCCTTTCTTAGAGTCCACGTCTCTGATTCGTACAGAATTTCTATAAATTTTTCCCATTTCATATTTTACCATCAAATACTATTTACATTTCATTCCTAAACATTACATGTAGCCATTTTCTATTCTATTTACAGAAAAAAATGAATAACATTAATCGTCAAGACTTTTGATAGGAGATGCTCAAGATAATCTCCAATAATTTTCTTAATCGATAAGAGTCTTCATAAAACTCTGTTTTTTGCATATGTATCAAAAATGATAAACGCAAAAGAGTAGTTCTGTCTATGAAAGACAAATACGATATCATTAGGCGTTTAGATGAAGGAGAACCTGCAATCAAACTAGCCATAGAGACGGAGTTGGAAAATCTACCATATACAAAACAAAAATCCGATATTATTGAATTTATATCCAAAATAGACTCTGCCGATGGAGTTAGGAACGTAAAACCATGAGACTGGCAGAAAATAAAGTTGCCCGATGAAGCCATTTATAGATGGCTAATAGAAAAAGATCCCAAGGTGAACAGATCAATGAACCATTCTATGCGAAAAGGCTATGGAGCTCAACCAACAATATGGAGGACCACCTAATTTTCAGGCCAGTACAGGATGGCTAAAAAGATTTAAATCCAGACATGGTATTCGTGATCTGCAAAACGAAGGAGAAAAGTTCTTAACTGATCCCAAGCCAGATGATGGCGACTCAACATTGCTTATCACAGAATAAAAGTTATTGTAGAGTTGGTAACTGTTAAAGAAGAAAACGAAAATAAAGAAGTTAAAAAAGAAATTATTCCTTCAGCTGAGCAAGCATATGAAAGTTTGGACATTGCATTACGCTGGTTTGAAGATCAAGCAGATGAGTGATCAGTTTCAAATTTCTGTTCTTAAAAATATTTCTCGATCTTGCTGCTAGCAAGAAAAACAATGAAAGTTTAAACATTTTTTAAAGAAAAGTTAGTATTTTGAAGATATGAATCAATTAAAATAACACTAAGTGCTAGTTACTGATGACTAAAAACAATGAGAGGCTTTTATCTCTCTATTATATGATATAATGTTATTAACTCTTTCCACTCGCGAAATCAAGATATGTATGTGTTTTGGCCGTCGGAGGGGCGGCATCCGAGGTGGAAGGGTTAAATAGTCGATATTAGATAGTTATATTGAAATATTTTATGTCAGTGGTATGTAAATATGTAAATACAAAAAATTAGTTTATATTTCACACGAATGAAACATATGCAAAATATTCATGAACTTGCACTTAGAATTAATTAATTAGTTATAGCTTTAATTAATTAAATTTAGTAGTAATTAAAGTAGTATTTCCAGAGTACATATCAGTTATTGTGTTATAATTTTCAAATTAAATAAATGAAATAATCATGAATATTTATTATGATTTGATATGAGTTTTATGTTATACAGCGGGGCTTCTTAAACTTTTGTCATTCGCGACCATATTTATGATTGCGATTTCTTGACGACTCCACGTAAATATAAAAGAAAAAGAAATTTATATTTTTAGGTAACTTATTTATTAGGTATACAAAGATCTAGACGTAATGTTTTAGAATGATACGATTATATTTAACATTAAAATCTCTCGCAACCCCAGAATTTTTCTACGCGACCCCAGATGGAGATTCATAGTTTAAGAAGCTCTGTTATACAGTATAGGTATATAACAAAACAATATACATATTAGCATATTGCCTTATTTAAAATCAATTAAATAAGGCAATATGGTTGCATTTTACATATAAAATAATATCACAGGCAGAATCTGAGAAATCTCGATTGTATGAAAAGACATTATTACTTTTCTTAGTCTTACAAGTATGTTTGTATGTTTTTGTTGGACTTGTTATTATATTTTAATAATTTTCACAAACTAGTGAAACTTCAAAAACTAATAAAATCTTCACACCTAATTAAATCGCTTGATCCATTTTCTCGAAAACGTGCACAAAGTTTTAATCTAAACTTTCTAACTTCGAAGTTCGAATTTTATTCGAAGTTGCATAGATATATTCTACACACATGCATATACATATATATTGTTTCTAATTTTTGCCAAATTATCAGCAAAAAACATTTTCGCCGTTTTGCGATACACCTTACTGTACGAAAACACTTTTTAGATAATAATTTAATTTCTTAGTTTTTAACTCAATGTTTGCATATATCACTAAAAACCTACCTATATATATATTAAGATTCATAAATTGAACCAACAGGTCTATATAAAAATTCTAGATTTTCCTTGTTAATATAATGCATATTAAAAACAATTAAATCATATAAAGTACGTTAAATAATTTAACTCAAATTAGTTATATATCAAAGAAATTATCATCAAATTTGAGAAAAAAAAATTGGTTAGAATTTTTTTTAACAAACAATTGAAATCAAGAATCAATGAACGAGGCTTGAGCAGTGTGTTCTATCCAACACTATTATGATTCAAAAGTTACAGATACATAGATTTAAACACACAAGAAGTGCAAAAATGGCTGCTTTTGAGAGCATCTGATTCAAACAACATTTTCTTGCATTGAAAAAGTGAAAAGTGAATATGATTACACTTTTGCGAGGCAGGTCCATCGGTTTGGGAGTTGCAGAGAAAAAAGTTAAAAACTCGACACTTGGTGGTCTAAAATGTTTATGACAAATCGTTATTGTTGTTTCATATACATAGACAGGTAGACAAGTAGAAGAATAGGAAGACAGAAAGATAGACAGGTAGGAAGGTAGGAAGGTAGAAAAGTAGACAAGAAGGCTGGTCGACTGGAAGATAGATCTACTGATAAGCAGGTTGACAAGTAGCCAAGAAACGGGTAGACAGATTAGCAAGTACAAAAGTAGACAAGTTAACTTATTTTGACAACTTAATTAACTTAGTTGACAACTGTCACAAGTGACAGATAGGCAGTCACTCAAATAGGTAGACATTTCGCTTTAAACAGGCAAATAAGTAGACTGTTAGGCAAGTGAATCATATACAAATCAAACACTAAGTAGTGGGCCGCATGACATCGTGCCTTAAGGCAAATTGCTGGAACATCCCGTACCAAAAATTATATTTTTTTTAAAAAGATTAACATTTTTGAAAAAAATTTACTTTGAAAAAATTAGATTTTTGGGAAAGTCTGAATTTTCTTTATTTTGAAATATTTTGGAAGTTCTGAACTTTTTTCAAAGCAATCGTACTGCTTTAACTGCATAGAGACAGAATACCGAAGCGCGTAAGCGCCGCGTCACCGTGTAATGGATAAATATTGGTACGGAACCCATAGGAATGTAAACAAAATTTATACTTATTGTTAAAATCTCTATAAAATATCTGATAAATTTTATGTGCATATGTCTAATGATCATTTTAGACCGCCAAATGGCATTTTTTTACTTTTTTCACTAGATCGCCGAAACCGCTAAACCTGCCTTCATGAAAATTTAATCAGTTGTTTATCTTGTCAATACAAGTAAAATATTTTTTGAATTATTAAAATCGGATACTTCGTTCTCTTAAAAGCTGAGTTACGGTTGTGGCACTTTTTGCCCCGTATCTTCGAAACGGCTAAACCTGCCTATGCCAAAAACTAATAAGCACGTTTCCTTATTAATAGGAATCGAATGTTTTTTGAATAATTGAAATCGGTTGAAACGTGTTCCCGAAATCGTCGACGAAACTTTGTATCCGCACACACACACACATACACACACATACATTCATTTTTTCTAAGGTATGCCAAAATGTTCAGAAACCTCTGAAGCGTAAAGATATATAAAAATGTTCATTTTCGATTTTTTTTCGATTACTACAACTACATATAAACATATGGGTACGTTTATGCAATTTGTCTTAAAGCAAAACGCCACTTACACCTAGTTAGCAGTTTTTTTCTAGCTAAAAATTTATATGTTGGATCTCATTTTCTTGATCAACTTAAATATTATTAGAAATGGTGACGTATATGTAACTATGATATCCTAATTTAAGGGCCGATTCTGCCGTAAAATAGACCAATAGGAGCCATTTTATATGTACTTAACTATGGTAAGGGCTATGTTACATAGCGCTTCTCAGGCGTTTTATATATAAAATGCAACTTCACTCACATGTTATTATACCACATCACAAAAATGCAGTTATGAAAACATTGTTTTTTTACATTTGTGCGTTTTCTAGGTTGAGTTTTCCATCTAAAACGCCTGACTGCTCAGCAACGACATGGGTTTGACAGTATTTAGTACCAATTTGTAGGAGAAGCGTTACATAGCGTAGCCCCATCGATAAATCTATACTATATGTCATATCATACAATGATTGTAAGTGGCATTATTTATCAGTAAAACAATTTCAGTGGTAGTAGAATAGGTATTCTGTTCTAGTAAAAACGCATTAAAAGAGATGAAAGTATGGCGTGCCGAGTGACAATCACGCGATAGTCCCATGCGGTTGCACCCTAAAACGTAAATATAAATATAATATTTACCAACTAGGGTGGAAACGAAGAATAACGCCTTCAAATGTATGGTATCGTCAGGAGTTGTGAAGACATAATCTGAGCACATTTAAATAGAAAGAAATTTATAGTTTAAATATAGTTACCCACACGGTGCCAAAAACTGATTAGTTTTTGGCAAAGACATGCGCAGCCATTCGGAAAATACTAAGCAAAGAGTGCAAAAAACAGAAACCGAAATTTTGACATACGATTTTAATGATTCAAAGAGCATTTAATTTGTAATGATAGAGAGAAATCGTGATTAGTTTTTGGCAAAGATAGGTTCAGCCGTTTCGGCGATAGGGAGCTAAATGGGCAAAAATGGCAGAACTAAGCATACAATTTGAATGATGCAAAAAACCTTCTGCTTGTATTGATGAAACGATTGTGTTTGGGGAAAGCTATTTTTTTTTTCAATTTTTATTTCAATTTCGAAAAAATCACTTGAATTAAATAATTCTATCTTTGCAATTCAGTTTATATAATTCTTAAAATAATATTCTTCATTTTAACTTCCCTTTATTCTGTTCCTTTTTATGTAAACTTTTTTAAACTCCATCGCCCAATTTATCAGCTCTTATAATAATTTGTCTATAAAATACGAATAATGAAAATTTCAGTGTTTATGATAATATATTAGAAAACATTTCATATTCTTCGAATTTTTCATTAGGATACGGAAAGTTCCTGCAATTTGCCTTAAAGCACAAAGCCATACACCAATAGTTTTACATATTTATATATCACGATGTTATTCTGGTCTAATATAAAGGCATCAACTTCATGCAAAGGCCGTATAAATAGCCGTAACAATATTTTCACTATACGTTTTTACAAACTTACAAAACCAATTTTTTTGCACAAAAAAGCGCCTGCCTGAAACAAAATTTTGTACAACTTTTTTATATGCTCTATTTAAAAAAAGATAGTATTATAAAAATCAGAATTTTAGAATGATGATGGGCTTAGTTCATACTGAAGAAAACTTTATAATGAAGACTCTCCCGTATGGTAAGTTATAGTAATCGAAAAAATCGAAAATGAAAATTTTAATATATCTTTACGTTTCAAAACCTTCTGAAAATTTTGACATAATTTAGAAAAAATGGATGTATATACTTTTACTTGTATTGACAAGATGAAGATGTAGATGAATTTTGGAAAGGCAGGTCTAGCGGTTTCGGAGATGTCGTAAAAAAAGTAAAAAAAGCTATTTGGCGGTCAAAAATCATCATTAGACATATGCACGTCAAATTATCAGATATTTTAATAAAGATTTCAATAATGTGTATCAATTTTGTTTAATGTGGGGATCATCCGTAACATCGTTTGTCCGTTAGTCGGCGACGCGGCGCTGACGCGCTTCGATGCTTTGGAAAAAAGTTCACAATTTCCAAAAAAAAAATAAAATAAAAACATTTTTTTCCAAAAGTTTTTTTTTCCAAAAATGTCATTTTTTTTCAAAAATTTGAAATTTTCCAAAAATTCTTTTGTCAAAGATTAAAAAAAAATTAATCTTTTTTTTTTAAAAAAAAAACTTTTGGAAATGGATGTTCCAGCAATTTGCCTTAAAGCACGATGCCATACACCACTATTTATTTGATTTATTCCGACATAGTAACAATCTAAACGTTTTGGAATTTCAAAGCATCCTTTGTTTCTCTCAAAATCGCAATTTAAATAGCCAATTGTCACTGATTTATACCTACGACGATTACGATCGCCAATATACAAAATTTTGCTACTTCTTCATGACGAGCATACTCGTCAATCACAATTAAACTGGTCAAACAAAATGATTCATATTTTTGTGTATTACTGTTTATGTCTTAGCTATTTAATTTTCCTGGTAAGTTATTAATCTGCACTCTTAATAATTTTGCAATGTATATCCGATGGGATTTTTTTCAAAATCGTCTCAAATCAACGCGGTATTTTTATTCCTATTCTAAGGCACTGATCAATCTGGAAGATTCGAGAACCTCATTTTAATAGTACTCATTTTTTTTAGTCAATACTATGTTTAGAACTGTCCTGTTGACAGGGCCGGATTTAGAAATTTGGCGCCCCGGGGCACTGACAAAAATGCCGCCCCATCCCTGAAATTTTACGAACTTTCGAACTTTTTTTAAAGTAATGGCGCTGCTTTAGCTGCGAGGGACAAAATATAGAAGCGCGTAAGCGCCGCGTCGCAGTCTAACGGATAAACAATGTTACAGAACTTATATAAATGGAAACAAAATTTATACTTATTATTATAATATCTTTAAAATATCTGATAATTTAATGTGCATATGTCTTATGATCACTTTTGTCCGCCAAATGTTTCTTCTTCAAATTTTTTTATTGGATCATCGAAACCGCTAAACCTGCCCCCCACAAATTTAAGCAGTTATTTATTTTGTAAATTTTTTTGAATGTTATTGGACGCTTTTTCTCAAAAACTGAATAATCATTTTTGGCATTTTGGCCCGTATCTTCAAAACTGTTGGACCTGCCTTGACCAATAACTAATCAGTACGACTCCTTATCAATAGGAATTGAATCATAAATCGGTTGATCCGTGTTCTCAAAATCGACTTGAATGATTAAAAAATATTAGATTTGTATTGATGGGGAGACGTGCTGATTAGCTTTTGGTATAGGCAATTACGAAAAATGATAATTTAGTTTTGATATTTCTTCTCTGAAACAGCTACGCAGCGCGATTGCTTTGCAAAAAGTTCGAAAAATTTCAAAATACAAAAAATGTGTTTTAGAAGTGTTTTTTTCATTTTTCAATAAAATTTAAAGCTCTTTATAAAATGTAATTTTCAGTACAGGATATTTCAGTAATTTGTCTTAAGGCACAATGCCATGAGTCACTAGTTTAAATATTTTTTTCGACGCTATAAGCTTGGAAGTGCACAAATACGTCATTTTAAGAGGGCTCGAGAACTGAAGAACATATTTTTCTTAAACTTCCAGCTTGTTTACGGATCTTTATATTAGCCAAATTGCCAAATTTGATAACTTATTAACCAATTTGATAATTTACGTTCGGAGAGGGAGGCAAGGCAAAATAATAAATTTTAGTTATCGTTTATTTCAACCCAAATTTTGCATTGCAATCGTATTATGTTTTGTTCATTATATTTCTTGAAATAAAAAATGTTGTTAAAAAAGTTGATTATATTGTATAGAATTTTTTTCTCACTATCCAAATTTTGCCGCCCCCCAAAATTTGCCGCCCTGGGCAGTAGCCCCGATTGCCCCTACTGTAAATCCAGCACTGCCTGTTGAGGACATTTAGCAAATACAATCGCTCGTAGATGCTTTTTATTTGAAGCCAATAATAATATATATTCAATAATTATACCAAAGTAACTAACAAAGTGTAGAATGAGTAATAATATGGTATCACTATTTATATACGTAATCTTAACACCAGAAGCTGTAAAGATAACGCTTTGCAATCATCAAGCTGATATCAAGCAGTATTGATATCCCTTTCAAGTTAAAATATAGACCTAAATATAGCCTTTTCAAAATACTTATCACATCACAATTAAAAGTACAACCTACACATGTACATATAAAAAATTAACCACAAAGAGAAAGCCAATGAGCCTTCAAGTTAAACCAATTGGTAGAAGATACAATATAGCAGCTTATGGAATACTAAGAATAGTTCTGACTGTTGTTCAAAAAAATCTTTACACTAAAAATATAAGTCAAGAATTGGTATGAATTTAACTACCAACTTCGTAATTCAAGTAGATGTATTCGATTTTAGCTAACCAGGGTTGAATATGGTTAGTTACAAAAGTTTATATATTTTTAATTTATAATCAGAAGATGTGAAACTTCAAGAAAACACTGAATTTCTGTACTAGATTATAACGTTTTGAAATATGTCTGTATAAATTTTATATTATACTATAAAACATATAGATCAACTTGCTTCGCATTTGAAGAGTAAAGCTTTTAATGAAAAAACATTTTGGCTTTCTAGTATTGAGATGCATCTGCTTTTGAGTAGAAATGTTACCACAAAATTTATTCGGGAAATCTACATAATTCGTATGAATATATGCTTCCTTAAATTTACATTTCTCGTTTATAGATAATAACCAGTATTGCAATACATACTGAAAGAACACTATATGATATTAGAAAAGTGCTCTTCTTCAATTATTTATGTACATATTGAATACTATCTGAACATTACTAAATTTTAATTACGTGTTCTGAAAGCAATAAAATTTTATTTAGTTGCGTATGTGACTGATACATGTTACGTGTTTCCGAAAAGTTATTGCCCTTATAAATAAGTAGTTGGAATTTATGCACACTTAGGTATATTATAATCGAATTTGTTTGGAAGCTTTTAGGTAGATCTTCTATACATAATACAGTAATACAGGATACATGGAATACTGAATTTAATAGCGATTAATTAAATAAAAATCATTTTCTCAAATTAAATTTAACGAAACTGATTTACCGATTCATCAGCACGACTGAAAAACATTATCTTTGTTTTATTATCTTTAAAGAATAAATGATGCTAATATTTTTTTATTTTTATTTCTTTGTCTACCTTTCAATAATACACTAAATTAAATTTAGAAGTTTTAGAGTAATTGATTTTTTTTAAACGTAGGCCAATAAAAAACTTATTTATTAATTCATTAATGTATATTTAACTTAACATAAAGAAAAAAAAAGTATATAAGCAATCAGTATAATCGATGCCTTTAGGCAAATTGCTGAACTTTCCGCACCGTAAATGAGATGAATAACAATTGTTTTAAAAGTTTTCAAAAAGATTATTTATTATAAATATTGCAACATTCATTATTTCTATTTTATAGATAAAATTTAAACGATTATAAATAAGTCGACGTTGTTCATATATGTTTATGAGAAATGTAAATTAGCAAAACCTAATCAAGTCGATTCAGAATGAAGGGCCTTTTCTCACATTTCATCAAGCATTAGGGAACCTCATCTCATATGTCTCATAATTGTATAAACATATTATATTTTCCATATTGAAAAAAAGATAACCATTGAAAATTTTGAAACCGCTTTACCTGGCTACACCAAAAACTAATCATGGTTTTTGAATCAATCTAATTGGATACTCCGTTCTTTCAGAAATGGCTATTTTTTGCAGTTTTTGCTCCGTATCTCCAAAGCAGCTGGACCTGCCTTATTTAACAAGTCTCCTTGGCAATAAAAATGGAAAGTTCTTGAATAGATTTGCATGAATCTCAATTTTCGACTTTTTTGCGATTACTATAACTCACCCGGAAAGTTAAAATAGTCTAAAGTGATACAAATTGTGGAATATCAAGCAATTGACTCAATGTCGAAAAACAATTTTCACAAGATATTTAATAGGGCTCTCCTTAATGACGTCCACTATGAATATAGTTTAGTTTAGTTTTTAGTTTGGTGAAAAGTCTCAATCATAAAGAAATTTCACCACTAAACGTTTTATTGTACGTTACATAATCATGAGCATTACCACTCAACTTCTGAGTGACTTTGAACATGGGTAACGCGTATTTAAGCTAAAATATGAAAAAACAATATATATATATATATATATATATATATATATATATATATATATACAACGGAGTTCATGAAACCGCAGGTGACGCGATCCGAGTTCATCCCATGTCTGGAATGAAAAGAAAAATTAGATATGTTCAGTTGGGACCAACTGAAACATTTTAGATAATCAATGCATGTTTCAGAATAAGATGCACAATTTAATATCTTCGTTTTGGGCATCGTTAAAAGATCAATAATAATAGATGCAATGTCGACAGTTGCTGATAGAAAACAGACTTGAATCAATCCTGTGCGTCGATGTTATTCTAATGTGGATCTGCAAAAAGGAAGAAGCGCAGTATCAAAAAAAAAACTAGCTGTAAGTGGAATTCTGTCTTAAGGCAATTAAGGCATCGTGCCTTAAGGCAAATTGCTGGAACTTCCCGTACCAAAATTCTTTTTCTTTTAAAAACAATTAACATTTTTGAAAAAATTTTACTTCGAAAAAATAAGATTTTTGAGAAACTATAAATTGGACAAAAAATTACTTTTTTTTGAAAAAAAAAAAATTAAAAACATTTTTTTTAAATTTTTTTTTTGAAAAAAATTTTTTTTCTTCATTTTGACATATTTTGGAAGATCTAAACTTTTTTTCAAAGCAATCGTACTGTAAATTTTTTTTTTCTTCATTTTGATATATTTTGGAAGATCTGCTTTAACTGCATAAAGACGAAATATCAAAGCGCGTAAGCGCCGCTTTGCCGTCTAACGCGTAAACATTGGTACGGAACCCATTGGAATGTAAACCAAATTTATACTTATTGTTAAAATCTCTAAAAAATATCTGATAATTTGATATGCATATGTCTAATGATCATTTTTGACCGCCAAATGGCATTTTTTTTTACTTTTTTCATTGGATCTCCGAAACCGCTAGACCTGCCTTTATGAAAATTTGACCGGTTCTTCACCTTGTCAATACAAGTAAAATGTTTTTTGAATTATTAAAATCGGACGCTCCGTTCTCTTAAAAACTGAGTTACCGTTTTTGGCACTTTAGCCCTGTATCTTCGGAACGGCTAGACCTGCCTTCGCCAAAATCTAATCAGCACGTCTCCTTATCAATACGAATCGAATGTTCTTTGAATTATTCAAATCGGTTGATCGGTGTTCCCGAAATCGTCGACGAAAATTTGTATCCGCACATACATACACACACATACATACATACATACATACACATACACACACACATACATCCATTTTTTCTAAGGTATGCCAAAATATTCAGAAACATTTGAAACGTCGAGAAATGCAAAAATGTTCATGTTCGATTTTTTTGCGATTACTATAACTTGCCCTACGGGAAGTTAAAAATATATATATATATATATATATATACTAATAAATGAATTTGAATAAAAGATATAAAGCATACATAGAAAGGGTTAGTAAAATGTATTAAATAATAAATTTTAGGAAAAAGATGTCATGAATGAGAGGCAGATGATTACTATATTATAATTGGTTAGCAAAGTATTGTTTAATGTCAAAATTAACAAATTCTGAAATATCATAGAAATATTGAGATTTTAAGAATTTTACTATAGTATTGTGGAATTTATGATTATTTAATTTTCGTATGTGAAGTGGTAGTAAGTTAAAAAGTTGAATTCCAAATCCGTCAATTGAGTTAGAAGACGTTGCAAGTTTAAATACTGGTGCTTTAATTGTTAAGTTTCTTGTCTTGTAATGAGAATTCGACATCGAAGATAAATTGAAGCGTTCGGGATTATTTTTTATAAACGATAAAGTAATGAACAAAAATATACTGGGATCGGTAAGGATACTATGTTGACGAAAAATGTTTTTACAAGAAGATAAAGAACTAATAGAAAAAATTATTTTCAAAGCTCTTTTTTGAAGTTTGAAAATGCGGTTAAGAGATGGGTTCTCTTCATCTCTTAACCTTCAAAACTGGATTCCATATGCGATGTGCGAGTGAAAATTGGAGTAGTAAATTGAGAGAAGACAATTCAAACTAACCTTAGATTAAAGGACTCTTAACATAAAACACGTTTTCGTTAAATTAGGTGTTAGTATAGAATCAATGTGATAGTCCCAATTTAAGTTGTTATGCAATTGTATGCCTAAAAACTTCGAGAAAGAAGAAAATTTGAAAAGAGTATCGTTTACGTTCAGCAAACTTATCTCATTATTAATTTTATTAACAATACGATTATTTGGGTTTTATCATTACTGAGTAAAAGATTATTGGATTTAACCCAATTGCAAATTGAAGCCATTACTAAATTTAACCCTTTCGACTCGGATCCAAAAAACTTAATAACGAGTTCATACGAGGGCGGGCTGAAAAGTTTCCGACCTCAACACGAAAAAGGTACCATTCGTCAATAAAAAGTGGTGAATGAAGTCGTGCATCTTTTAGGGGTTACTCGCCAAAATTTTAGCCATTTTGGGCGCTCAGTATTCAGTCGACCGTACATGTAAGTGCTTTTGTGAAAATCGAGAAAATGGATTATTGAGCTGTTATTAAATATTTGTTTTTGAAAGGCAATGCAGATACGCAAATAAAAGATAAATTGTATTCTGTGTATGGAGACTCTGCAACATCATTTGCCAAAGTAAAGTTTTTGGAGTTGAGTTTGAACGTGGCCGCAAGAGCTCTGCACCATCATTTAAATTTTTGGAGAATAATGAAGTCCAACTTCTGAAAATAACATTGCTAAAGTTGCGATGAAATGATGTTAGACGAAAGCCGAGTCAAAGTGTGGAGATAGCAGAGGTTATAAAAATGTCCAAAAAATGTGTTGGTCAGCTACAAAAAGAATAAAAACAGTTATTTTGGCTTGGAATGCGATGTCTTCTATATTTTGGGATAGTCATCGATATTTTAATGAATTATCTTCACAAGCGTCGTTGTTTTGAAACTGTTTGATCATTCACCTTATCACCAGATCTGGCTCCAAACTACTTCTTGCTCCTCTACAAATGCACAAATATAAATAAAAAAATAGAAAAAAAATGTTGTATCATTGTTAAGTCGACAACTTTTCGGCTCACCCTCGTATATTACTTTTTTTTCAACACAATATTCCAATTTAGTAATTTTTTTGCGATTATAGACTTAAGTATGTCAATAGGTTTTTATATTTAGGTAAAACAATTACTCGTTAATTGTAATACCAAATTTTTATTATTTCTGTATTAGAAATTCTGCGCGACCTAACAGAAATATTCGAACAAATAAAATTTAATAAATCACGCTGCAAAATCAAGTAATAAATATAGAATAAATTCTAAAAATAATTGTGTCAACTCATACCTGCATAACTATAAAATTTATGTTCGGCTAGTAATATTTATAACAATTGTGATTTAAGGGCCGCGGCATTGCACACGTGCCCGCATGTGGAATGCACATTGACTGACTTCTGGAAAAAGTTGATGTCAACTCGCTCCGGTCGTAAAATCGTATTAAAACAACATCAAACCATGGGGGCTCCATTAAGCTTCGGGTGGGATTCTTCTTTATATATTAAATTTTAAAAATTAATAAAAAGTTCCATTAATTATACTTTGAAAGGGTGATTATGAAATTTGATGAATAATTAAGTGAATATAAGAACATTCTGCAAATAGCATTAATATTAATCTGAACTCAAAAAACTCAACGATTGGCCCATCTGTATTTGGTACTTTGTTATCAAAATGTCTCTAATACGTACTACGGTAAGGAATATTTTTATTTGAAAAAATATTTTCATCTATTTTCAAGTCGATGACACTACTGCTTGACATCAGGGTGTCCGAGATAGGTATTGAACTTGGAACCTTGTAATTGGAAGGAAAGAGCTCTAACCACTATGAACAATAATAAATATATTTATCATATATGTAACAAACTAGTGGTGTATGGCATCGTGCCTTAAGACAAATTGCTGGAACTTTCCGCAGGGTAACAAAATGTTCGAGGAATGTTAAATGTTTTCGAATAGATTATTATAAATTGGCTAATATTTATAAGAATTATATAAACTGATTTACAAAGTTAAAATCATTTACGTAAAGTATACAAGTGAGGTTTAGAACTTTAGCCAGAATTAATATTACGAGTAAAATCTGAATTATTTTCGATATACAAAAAAAAAATTTGTTTGAAATTTTTTTTTTTACAAAAGCAATTGTTTTATCAAAACAAGCAGTTTTTTGAATCATTCAAATCGGATGCTTAGTTCTTTCAAAAACTGCAATTTTTTTGTACAAATAGCTCTGTATCTTTCAAATGGCTGGATCTGCCTTCGCCAAAAACTAATTATCACTTCTCCTAATCATTACAAATTGAATGCTTTTGGGTCATTCAAATCGGATACTCCGTTCTCTCAAAAACTCGATTTCTGTTTTCTGCACTCTTTACTCCGTATGTCCATAACGGCTAGACCTGCCTTGGCATTCAAATCGGTTGATCCGTACGAAACCTGGATCACATAATTATAATATATTTGTTACTATTATGAGTCAAAAACTTAAAATATTTTGTTGCATTTCAATTTGAAAATAGTAATTCCTAAAGGACAATTAAAAATGCGAGCAAGTGTTCATTTTAATATCCAAAATGCAAAGTAAAACCACAAGTCTAGTCGAAAATTCTCAATAGTTAATATGTTGTTGTGCCATTCAGCGTGAAAACGCGTATATTTATTAAATATTATCACTGAGGAAGTTTAGAAGTATATAAAAGAAACACCGACAACTATATATCAAGAACGTTGAATTTTATTTAATAATATTAGATACTTTGTAACTTGTAAGACGAAGGATATATGTATTTTATTCTTGTTATCTTCAAGGCGTCGGCAGTGCAAAGAGAACGAGATCCTCATCGTCCTCGATCGCTTCGAAAGTCTTCGGGTTTTTGTGTGTTGCCTGCGTCTAGCGTCATAGGCACAGAGTTGCGAATATATTTTCAAAAATTGGCGCGACAATCTTTTGACAAATCTCTATAATTCACATATTCTAAATCGTTAACAAATGCAAACATTCAATAGCATAAAATATTAGACAATAATCATAGTAATGATAGATTCATATTTCTTTTTCTTTGTGAATAACCGATAACTAAGCCACTGAGGGAATGTAAATATAAACTTATCAAAATAAGATTCTTTCTCCTATTAATATATTGTGCATGAAAAAATGGAAATAAAATACTCATATGCGTTTCTTACATTAACCCTATGTTGTGCAAACATTGTTATCACTATTCCTACCGGGACCGGTCAAATGACCGTTTTTTATTTTTCGATTAGTATTTTTCATATCAAACGTAATTGAATCGTCATCAAACTTCATGACTTTTCCTAATATGTAAGTATGATACATTTTTCTATGTAAATTTGTTTTTTCAATTTTAATTTTGGTCATTTGACCGGTAGTACGAAAAACGATGTTCAAACGGCATTTTTTGTAGTAATTGTTAAGAATATGATCGAACTTACAAGAAAATGTAAATTCAGAGGAATTTAGAGTGGTAAAAACTGCCTTCTGCAAATTTATATGCATTTTTTCCAATTCTGTGTGCACGCTGCCCATATGAGGCAAAGAGTATAAATATTGCACTTTTACGGTATACAAAGTGGGTTTTCTCATTTTTGCTCAATGTCTATGTGTAGACAGATTTTTACGATGGAATCCAAATAACAAATTGATGAGTTTTATTTTGAACCCAAAGGTTGGTTCAACTACATTGACAGCAATCAAAATTGTTGTAAAAGACCACGTATTACTATCGACAAACACATATTTTCAACAAAGGTAAGGTGTAAATTTATTCAACACATGTTCAATAATATTCAGGAAAACGTAGTATAAATTGTTAGTAACAGTTCAATATACGATGTAAATATAATTATGCCCAGCAAATCGCACAAATAGGGTGTAAAATTTTGATAACCATTCACTATACGTAGAAAACTGAGAATTTCTTTGAAGATTTATAACCAATGAAACCGTATAAAAATTTTAGGCGTTTTTACCATCCTACTTGTAGCTAAACTTTTAGTAAAAAAAGAAACTTCTGACTAATTTTCACTTACATACACATATGTTGAAAAAATTACACTAATACGGGAGTCAATTCAATTGGTATTAGCGTCGCGTTTGATGTAGATGTCATTCATAAAGTAGTCAGAAATCATTCGGTAAAATATGAATTTTAGAGAGAATTTATCAAGGATTTACATTATTTTGTATTTATTCAGAAAAAATCCATTGTTTTCACATAAAGAAATTACGGGATGATGATGTAAAAGGCAGGAACATTCTATTCCAATTAATTTCCCGTATAGTTCCAACAAGAATTCAGAAAAAAATCAACTAACTACAAATACAAAACAGATTACCTAAAAGAAATATTCCAGATAATGTTCTAGAAAGCAACAAGGCGAACAAAATCAGCCAAAAACGTAAAAAATGCGTGTGCAGAAAATACACTCTAAGAAAAAAATCGTAAAAAATTGGATAAAACAGAATAAAAAGTGGATTTCGCATTCTAAAATAAAAGAAATATTTTGTATTTGTATTTATAAACTCTTAAACTAGCATTAACTCTTCAATTCAATACTGAAAAATATAGATTTAGCATGACCGGTCATTTGACCGGTCGCGGTAGGAATAGTAAACATGAAATGTCGGTAGGAATAGTGTTAATAACACTAAATATGGTCTTCCAGTCCACATAATAATACAAAAATTACAAAGTGAATACAATTATTTCTTTGATAAACCACGCAATCATTTTGTCTCATTCGTCTTTTCATAGCCATAACTTAACATTAGTAGCTAAAATTCTTTTAGAAAATGGATATCCCCTCATCAACCTCATCAACTTCATTACCAATAGAAGACTTATGATGTGGTATGTTGATAAATCTGTATTTTGGTATTAAATAAGGTTTTTTTATCTGAATTATGAGATACGTCTGGTTTAAAAACATATAAACTATCATTTTATTTTGACGCATGGGCTGTTTTTACTACTTATCAATAAATCTAATGAAAAGATTATACATAATAAGTCAACATTTTATAGATAGCAGGATAGATAGCGTAGAATATCAACTATATTTGTTGGCAATAGAAAGATTTGTACATCGTGAATTAACTGCTAAATTCATAATCAAACAGACAAAAATTACTGACAGATATCAGTAAATAAAGATGCATATTTCATTAACATGCAGAATCCAGGTTTAATAGTAGATCAAATGGCTAAGATTTAAATCATGTATTACAAATGACATTTGCCGTAAAGTGTTCCATGAACATTTAATTATACTAATCAGGAATATATCCATTGGAATAAAAAACATGCAGGTACTTACATCCACAAATTCTTACTCAAGATACCTCATGTAGTTATTGAATATAGAATGGTTTTGTACAATAAAACATTCACATGGGTCTCCATCATGTAGAATAGGGTTTCCTCGCCGGCATCTGAAATTATAAAATACTACAGTAATTCATATAGATATAAAAATATTATAATATAGCTTAAAAAAAGGAAAATAAGTACCAACGAAAGAAAATATTTGGAATTGTAGCCATAACCAATCTCTTGAAACGAAATCCACAAACAACAAATTGCCTACGCACTTAATAATCATAAATACGACGAACATTAGGTTTTAAATTAAATCAAAACAACAAATTTACAGCAATAAATATAAGTATAAATAAATATGAAAACGAACGTTATTAACGAATATTTCTCATACCAAATCTATGCAAAAGTGAAATAAGATGCTGTCAAAGTACTTTGCTTTTGCCATGCACTAAATAAATAAGCAAAATTATCAATCCTACTAACCAAAAGCTTGCAAATAATGTTATCGCCAATGTAGATCATTAATTCTGCACTAAATCACAGAATTGAAACAAAATCGGACTGAAAATCAGAACCATATACTCTTCTTTTATCTATGATCACAACATACTTGTTGAATCTAATGCGAGATGCGAAAACCATCAACAACATATGCACATAGATAACGAATGCAAATAACAGTAGAGCGAACAGTAAACGTAAGGGTGTCGGCACACCTGTCAATAACCGGAGAGGGCAGCGGCTCTACGACAAAACGTTATTATAATACAGGAGGTAGCAACGTTTTCGAGAAAGCATTTTAGTCAGGCTGTTTTTTTGGTATGTGGGCTTTGGTGCTCTCTCGGTTAGAGTACGAGCCGTATGGCAGCTGGAATTGGTTGCGTTAATTAGTGCGCAGCCAACTTTTACGTCGCGATTTCAAAATTTTGAAAGCATTTTAGTCAGTCCAATTTTAATATCATATTAAATAACGTAATCAAACAACAGTGTATAGAAAGATGGCAAACATACTTTGCAGAATCAACAAAAACAAAAGGCATCACATACGCATTAACAAAGAATAAGGTATCGCAAAATACATGGTTTGAAAACGTGGAAGAAAGTAGAATTTTCATCTCGGTTATCTGTAGACTGAGATTTGGACACACCTTCTGCAAGAACCACTTGAAAAGAATAAGAATCATAACGGAGTCGACATGCGATTGCGGAAGCGGAGAGGAAACAATAGATCACCTGTTTTTGGGAATGCAACTTATTTCAAAACGAAAGAAGAACATTAATAATGAATTTACTTAAAGCAAATGTTATTTTCCCAATCAATGTACAATCATTAGTAGCTAGTAACAATTTAAAAATTTATAAATATATATTTAATTTTATTAATAATACAAAAATTAATTTATAAGTTAATGATTCAATAAAAATATGTAATAAATAATTGTAAGAATGGCATCTGGCCTTATGATGCATATCAAAAGCCAATAAATAAAAAAAAGATCATTTTTTTTGACACTTTGAATTTTCAGACTAATATTTTTGGTTGCCAGACATTTTCGGCGCTGCTAAATATGTGCCAGACGCCAATTTACTTATTAATTTTTTTAAAAATTCAAATCATTTTAGTCCGTCTGAAATTTTAATATTATGTTCCTTAAGGGTAAAAAGACAAAATTAATTTTCCAGACGTTTCTGCGGTTGTTAACCATGTCTGGCAATCAAAAATGTCTGGCGATATGATACTAGTAGACAGAGTGTGATAATCGCCAAATACATTGGCGCGAATGAAACAACAGTACAGATCAACTACCATCATCGTTGGAGGTTTATCTGTTTTTTCAGTTGCATCTCATGAAACATGTACCACAAACCTATGACGGCATCTCTAAAAAGTTTATGTGTTGTATTTGTCAGATAAAGTCTGTTCGCATAGACATTATCTTTGACCAATATCTTTTTCCTTCTATCAAAGATTGTGAAGTTCAAGACGAGTAGAAGCTAATAGGCCAATATCAATTGGACCTAACCAAATTCGACCTCAATTTTATAGCAGAACTAAAAAATATACCATTTAAGGAAGCACTAGTTAGATTTTTCATTAATCACTGGGATAGTGAAGATATGGTTTCTTTCATTGACAATAAAATTATTTACACAAGTTTTGATAAATATTATTCATATAAAGCTTTGAATAACAAAGTAATTAAGAGAATTGAAGAATCATTGTCATGTGAAGAATACGAAGAAACCGATTCTAGGATTATTTATCACATTAGTCACACAATTGTGATGCAAACGTTGTCGTACGCTGCTCGGATTCTGATATTTTGATCATACTTCTAGCAAATATGAATCATTTAAAGTTGTCTTTGAAAATTTGGATTAATATGGGTGTGGCCAATCTTCAGTGTTACATAAATGTTGATCAGGTATACCAAATCCTTGGTGATTCATTATGTAAAGCGTTACCATGTTTTCACGCAACCACCGGACGTTGTAGAAATTGAAGCAATATTTATAATGTTAGAGAAATATATTTGCCAAATGTATGGTGCTAAAAATGATACGGATGTTAATAATGTTAGATTTCATTTGTTCTCAAATACGTTCCGCTCCAAAAAATCTAATGGGAAGTTTGAGAAAAAAATATCGGTACTTTGACTCATCCAGTTCCCAGACTACACAAGACATCCCGGAAAATGCCCACAGGATATCCACGCGCGGACATTCATTGTCCCTGCGATAGCCTCACGGATATCCTGCTTATCCTAACCTTATCCGAAACATGTTAATATGTCGCACCTACGGGACGTTCTGTAGGATATCCCGCGCGGAATATTCCGGACATAAACCGGCCATGAATGGGATATAATTATGGAATTGTTTTTTACTTTTTAGATGAAAAATAAATTTGGATTAAAAATAAAATAAAAGAACACAATTTCACAAAGTAAACTTTTATTACAAAATAACAAAATCCTGAGATAATTTTATAACAAAATTTAATATATACAACTTTAATTCAAAATAACTTATTTTACAATATTAAAAATATAATTTATTCGGCATTCAATCCTAGTTTATGGTTGATTTTCTCTCCTGAAATAGAAAACAAATGAATAAAAGCATATATATGTATATGTGTATATATATATATATATATCTATATATATATAAATCTCGTGTCACGATGTTGGTTCGCGATGGACGCCCAAACTACTGGACCGATTTTAAATTTTAATGGCTCATCGTGTGCATATATCCAACTTAGGTTATAGGAAATTTTGAAAAGTAAATTTGAAATATAAATATATAATTTTTATAAATTTCTAAAAATTTTGACAGAAAATGACCAAAAAAATAACAAAACACTAAAATGACAAATGTCAAAATTAAAGGAAATTTGGATATATAATTTTTGAAAAAAAAATTTGACATTTCAAAAAATAAAATTCAAAAACATGTACATATATAGAAATATCCAACATTTATATCCAAATTTGATGAAATGCTACATACAAAATCACTGATTATAGTTTTAAATCTAATTAAAAATCAATGCTTAAAAATTTAAATAAATGTTGACATGAAAAAAAAATAAATGTCATCTGTCAATATTTATGAAAATTATTATATAAATAGATTTATGATTTAGATTTAATTGATTAGCTTACCAAATTATTTCGGAAACCAAAACTTCATTAAAACCTTATAGATTAGAGATCACAATAAAAAAGCGGCACTTGAATTTAAAAATAATCATAACCAAAATTTTGACATGTCACAAAAAAAGAATGTTTAACGAGTTACTTCAATAAGACGCAAATAAATTAATTATTACAAGTTATGTTACAGAAAATATTGCCTAACAAATTATAGATACAAAACAATATTGTAAAATAAATATTTTCAAAAAATTTTGACAGAAAATGGCCAAAAAAAAACAAAACACTAAAATGACAAATGTCATAATTTATGGAAAATTTGAGAAAAAGATTTATGATTTTTGAAAAACAAAAATTGACAGTTCAGAAAATATAATTCAAAAACATGTACATATATAGATATATCCAACATTTATATCCAAATTAGATGAAATGCTATATTCAAAATTACAATTTATAGTTTTAAATCTAATTAAAAGTCAATGTTTATAAATTTGAATAAATGTTGACATGAAAATCGTCAAATGTCATTTGTCAAAATTTATGAAAATAATTATATAAATAGATTTACAATTTATATCTATTTGATTAGCTTACCAAATTATTTCGGATACCAAAACTTCATCAAAACCTTATAGATCAGAGATCACAATAAAAAAGCGACATATTGAATTTAAAATTAATCATAAACAAAAATTTGACATTTCACAAAAAAAATGTTTAACGACTTCAATAAGAAACAAATAAATTAATTATTCCAAGTTATATTGCCGAAGAAATTATAGATACAGCACAATATTGTAAAATAAATATCATAGAATAATTTTCGACCAAAAAGGAAATATTTTGACATTTACAAATATACTGCATATTGAATATATGAAATTGACATTCACTATTTTTCAATCAAATGAAAATGTAAAAAATCAAATATTTATATAAAAAATTGTATATTCAGATGAAGATACTGATTTGTTAATTTAGACTGAAACCTGATTTATTCATTAATTTCAAAAAAAAATTGGCATAAACAAAATTATAATAAACAAAACACCTGCATAATGCGTTGGAATTAATTATCGAAGTGTAAAGAAATTTGTGTAATTAAAATAAAATATTATTATTATATAAGTTGAAATAAATTTTGATTGCCATCGCAAACGTTAATCATACAGGAAATTGTAACCTCTTAAATGGAATAGTACAATCTGAAGGTATCATTGCAATCTGACAAAAATAAACTAGACAAACTAAATACTATATCATATTATATTAAATTTCGATCCGAAAGAAAATATTTTGACAGTTATAATTAATTTGAAATGAAATGCAAATGTCAAAAATCAGATCTTTATGTAAAAAAATATTATTTCCACAATATTCCCGTGTTGAATTTGCACTTTTTTATGAATTTAACAAGCATATAATATATTCATTGATCACTTAAAATAATTATTAATTTATAATAAATAAATATTGACGTATTTGACATGACAAAAGTATAATAAACAAAACGCTATGATGCGAGTGAATTAATTTTTGAAGTATGAAATATCAAATAATTTTGAAAATTATAACAAGTTTTTAACTATTTGTCAGAAAGAATATATTTTATTACAAATTCATACCCATATCAAGCACCAAAGTAATAAATACTATTTATAAAATGACATATTATATATAGACAATATGATTTTAATGCATATTTTAATTATATGTTTTATATAAATATCAAATAAATATATTTATGTTTCACTTGATTTTAATGAAAATAATTCAATGCCAAAATAAAAAGTATACATCTAAAATTATAGTCTAAATATTACAATTTTGATAAATAATCATTCCTTATTTTACATACAAAAATTGATAAAAAATTAATAAAAGTGCCAAAAATCAAACATTTTATAGATTTGGACTCGGATTTCTCAGAACTTTATCCATGTTAGTTTCAGGGATAGCATGAATATCAATTTGCAGTCGAAAATTTATATGATAAGTGATTAAAACATTATAGATCACAATAAAAAAGCGACATATTGAATTTAACATTAATCATAAACAAAATTCTGACAGTTCAAAAAAAAAAAAATGAATTTTTAACGACTTCAATAAGATACAAATAAATTAATTATTCCAAGTTATGTATAGATATAAATTATATCATATTATATTAAATTTCGAACCAAAAAGGAAATATTTTGGCATTTAAAAATTTAGTGCATATTGGATATTTGAAATTGACATTCAATATTTTTAAATTAAATGCAAAAGTAAAAAATCTGATATTTATATAAAAATTATATATTTAGATAATGGTACTGCGATGATTCAGACTAAAATCTAATTTATTCATTGATTAAAAATATTTCACTATTTGACATAAATAAAATTAAAATAAACAAAGCACTATGATGCGTTCGAATTAATTATCAAAATGTAAAGAAATTTGTGTAATAAAAATGTAACATTATTATTAATATATCATGTATATTATAAGAACTTTTGCAATGCGGAAAAATATTTTTGATGGCAAAACAGCGTTTGCCGGGTCAGCTAGTATATATATATATATGGTAAGTTCTTTAAGAGCGATACATCAATCAAAATAGACAGAGATTTATAAAATAATCTCTAATTCCAAATATATCGATACAATTTGATGTCATTACGATGAATATAAACTTGGTTTTTTACATCTAAAATGTGTACACAGCACAAATTTTGCACTAATATTGATACAACTAACCAGTCAATAATCATGATTTTTTTGTAAATAGGAGAAACATATAGTACACATCTCACAGAAATACCTTGTATAATATTTATTGGCACGTCGCAGCCAGCTTTTTGCAGCCCCTGAAACAGCAACTATGTCTCATGCGGCAAATTTTTCAAAGCAATTCCTGGAATTAATTATAATATTAGTTTTATTCATAATTTACACACATCATAAGTATAAGATATATAAATTACCTGTGATGACATCGCAAGGCACTAGATCACAAAATTTATTTTTGCCCTTTCCTCGTCCCTAGCAAAATTCTTTGGCAAACCATCATCAAAAATGGATTTTCATAGCTGGACTCTGATGGCTAAATATAGAATCTAAAGAGAAAGTTTGTTTAGTATATGAAAAGTTAACAAATAAAAATAAATCTATATAAACTTTTGATTACCAATTGTGTTTTGAT
Organism: Ctenocephalides felis; assembly: GCF_003426905.1. Taxonomy (NCBI): domain Eukaryota; kingdom Metazoa; phylum Arthropoda; class Insecta; order Siphonaptera; family Pulicidae; genus Ctenocephalides; species Ctenocephalides felis. Next base: position 98,680 of record NW_020539380.1, read on the forward strand.
ATCTTTGTTCAGAAGAATAGCCTCCAGAAGTTAAAGCTCCTCCAACAACATAGTAGAAAGCATTTCAAACAATATTTAATTTAACTTTTGAGTATGGTTCGAGTCAAACCTCAAACCAACTCTTTCATGCTCTTCTTTGTCAATCCTCTTTCAACACGGCTGCAATATTTGTAACGGCTGCAATATTTGTAACACACACGCTCATATAATTATATGAACACATAAAATTTCCACAATTATTACTCAATCTTAGAGTATTTTGATAGATAATATTAATTATTTATAACACACGCTCATATAATTATATTGAACAAATGAAATTTTCACTATTATTACTCAATTACTCAAAAACTATGATAATTGGACATATAGCGTCTGTTTATAACGCTTAACCTTAAAGAATGCTTCATTTCGACGCGACGACGAAAAGAGAAAGGGACAAACATATACGTTTAGAGGTCTCAAGCCGTGCGCGTATGAGAGCCATGTTCGTGAACCGTGCGTATACCTGCTCGAGTCCTTTGGGCTTGAGACGTCCGTGGCATGCAATTCGGATATTCATAGGATATCGCGATATTAGGAGACTGTGAGGACAAGAGGGATATTCCCTGGCATGTCTTGTGCTGTCTGGGTTTGCCTCCCTGTAAAGTTGAATTGCAACAGCATTTACTAAGAGTTCGCTAAGTGACCAAGCTTTGGAGAAATGCTCACTTACAGCATCCAATATCTTTATCTCCACTGGCTTCTGGTTGGACAATTAATGTAAATAAATACAATTTTGCCTGGTTTATAGGAGAACAATTGCCATCTCAGTTACGGATATTATTATGCCAAGTATGTATAAAATAAAAATTTTATGAATAATAACAAAATATGTTACGAATTAGATATACTATTTATTGTTACAGATCATAAATATTAGAAGAAAACGACAGTTCTCAAGATGACGACATAAACAATAGTGACAAAGAGGATGATTACGAACATGCCTCTTTCTCTGTGGGCACTATATAACTAAACTGTTGAAAAAAACTTCTAAATAAACAAAACATTTTTAAAACTCGTATAATGCATATTTTAAGCCATATTTTTAAAATAACTTTATTCGTTTTATAAAAATTTTATTATTAAACAACAACAGAGATCCTGTTGACCAAGCAAAGGTAAATATGCAGTATGAATTGGAATTTAAATCAAGGCTATAGAAAACTAGCAAAAATTGTTGAAGTTCAAGATCACAAGAACAGGGCTGATTGTATCACTGGTGGCGACCAACCATGGCTTTGATGATATGTTAATGTATCTTACCTCAAATATAGGGATAATAGAATAGACATTTGTATTTTACTCAATCGATGTATGCGTGGATGCTCTAGAATGCGTTTTATTTGTTTGGTCACTGAGGGTATATTCTGTTTCAATGCATAAAAATAACAGTGCTGTAGTGTACAATAAACTGTAAATTTCAATAAGTTATTGTGATTCTATATGCAAGGATAAAGCGTTTCTCCTAAATCTCATACCAAAACTAAAAGGTGTTTAGTAATGATACAATATGGTATTATCTATTTGTTGAAATCGCAATATCAATATTTTTCTTTCAGAAGAATTACCTATGTTGAAATCGCAATATCAATATTTTTCTTCCAGAAGAATTTAGGTACGCATAAGTACATATTTATATTTATGTTTACATATGCAAGATTAAATATTGTGACGGATTTGGGGGGGTTGATGCCCCCTTTCTTAGGGGATATGCAACGACTTCCATTATTACGTCTAGCGTTGCATCCCCAACGAAAGGGTTACACCAACTCCTTAACCCGACTTCTTTAAACACCCTGAATTAACTGTGGAAAAGCCAACTAACTACGCGAATGAAACAGAATGTACTTTTAGCTATTTAATCATTACTAATCATTACAGGGTAACGGGCATGACAATACCTACGTACTGTCATGCCCTTGCCTAAACCTAACGTACTCACAAATCTTATTAATTACTAACGTAAAACGGTATCAACGGAGTGAGTAACGATAACGGAACGGAGGACGGAGGGAATAGTTTATAAAACCAATATACATCTGACCTTTACTGGACGGGTTCTCCTCTCCTGGCACAACACACACACCACTATACACAAAGCGGGTCCAGCGCCTGGCGCGTGGACCACTGACCTCCTCAGAGGATGATACAATTCTTAATGCCATTTTTCAACCCAGACTGGACCTTATATTGGCATCCCTATTGGCCGTGGTGGGGGAGCGTCATTGCACTGGTGGTTATGCACACCTTTTTGACGACAATACCGATTGTCGTTACACGCCCCCCTGTCACAGTAGAGTCGGCCTCGGCTCTTAAATTCAAAGTTGAAATTATTGCCCTCTCCTGGTTTTTTTCCGGGTTTTCCGGTTGTTTTCGTAGGGTCCTGTTTTCCCTTTGGTCCTCGTCTTTGGGTTGGCTAGGTTAACTGAGTTTGCTCAAGTGTGAGCTTGGCTACTGGACGATGATTGTAGTTGTGGTTGTGTGCTGGCCACGTCGTCAGGTGTTGTGGTCCGGTCGGATATTCCTAGAATCCCGGTAAGCTATTCCCCCTTTGATTACAAACTCAAAACACGTAGCAGCTAGTAAACATAAACTCAAATATACACAAGTCTGATAATAAAAATACATCAAACATCATTAATACAAAAAAACGAAAACAAAATCCTTCAGTAACACAAAAATTACAATACAAAAATAAGTCCGTTTGCTTAAAGACTATCTTAACCTATTTCGTTCAAAAAGAAACCGTGTTGGGAAAAACTGTTACTCAGCAAATTCAGAAAAAAAAAGGAAAAAACAAGACTAGACTCAGAAAAAAAAGTAGTTATATAACACAGATAACAAAAGACAAAACTTAATAAAAAAAATATCGAAGTACAATCGTTTTTCGTAACACGTTTCCTTGAAAACACAATCTTATCCTATGTGCGTGTGCTGTCACCTATTTT